>NC_037675.1:103949191-104101188 GCF_003255815.1 Theropithecus gelada | reverse complement strand
GGGGCCCCCTAAAAAAAAAAAAAAAAAAAAAAAAAAAAAAAAAAGAGATTAGAACATTCAGCCAGGCATCTCTCACGCCTATACCACCAGCACTTTGGGAGGCCAGGAGGTGGATCACCTGAAGTCAGGAGTTCAAGTCTTCTGGCCAACATGGTGAAACCCCGTCTCTACTAAAAATACAAAAATTAGCCAGGCGTGGTGGCAGGCGCCTGTAATCCCAGTTACTAGAGGCTGAGGCAGGAGAATTGCCGGAACCTGGGAGGCGGAGGTTACAGTGAACTGAGATTGCGCCACTGCACTCCAACCTGGGCCACAAAGTGAGACCTTGTCTCCAAAAAAAAAAAAAAAAAAAAGATTAGCAACTCAAAAAAACCTGCACATACAAGGAAAATTAGAAAGCGACTGCGCATGGCCAGGGAAAGGCACACTCACAAAGTCCAGAGGGTTCATTAAGATTGTATCTCAGGCTGTTCTTTGGCACAGAGACAGCTTACAAAAACAATAAACACAAATGCAAACAAACAAAAACAGTAACAAAAACCCCCGTGGAGCCAGGTGCGGTGGCTCACGCCTGTAATTCCACCACTGTGGGAGGCCGAGGTGGGCAGATCGGCAGGATCACCTGAGGTCGGGAGTTCGAGACCAACCTGGCCGACATGGAGAAACCTGGTCTGTACTAAAAATACAAAATTAGCTGGGCGTGGTGGCACATGCCTGTAATCCCAGCTACCAGGGAGGGTGAGGCAAGAGACTCGCTTGAACCTGGAAGGTGGAGGCTGCGGTGAGCCGAGATCACGCCATTGCACTCTAGCCTGGGCAGCAAGAGTGACACTCCATATCAAAAAAAAAAAAAATTAGCTGGGCGTGGTGGCACGTACGTGCCTGTAATCCCAGCTACTTAGAAGGCTGGGGCAGGAGAATTGCTTGAACCCTGGAGGTGGAGCTTGCAGTGTGCCAAGATGGTGCCACTGCACTCCAGTCTGGGCAACAGGGCGAGACTCCATCTCAAAAAAAACAGAGAAGAATCTGATGTCTAGAGTTAGCACGTTATTAAATTAAAATGTCCAGTTTTCAACAAAAAACCATGAGGCATACAAAATAACAGTAAAGTATGAGACGTTTGAAGGAAAAGAATACATACAAAGAACTGATGGCAAATCTACTAGACAAAAACTTGTATTTAATTTTCTTTTTTTGAGATGGAGTCTGTCACCCAGACTGGAGTACAATGGATCAAGATCTCGGCTCACTGCAACCTCTGCCCCGCTGGTTCAAGCGATTCTCCTGCCTTAGCCTCTGAGTAACTGGGTTTATAGGTGCCCGCCACCATGCCCGGCTAATTTTTGTTTTTAGTGGAGGCGGGGTTTCACCATGTTGGTCGGGCTAGTCTCAAACTCCTGACCTCAAGTGATCCACCGGCCTCAGACTCCCAAAGTGCTGGGACTATAGGCGTGAGCCACTGTGCCTGGCCTGTTTAACTCTAATTCTTTTTTCTTTTTTTTTTTTTTTTAGATGGACTCTCGCTCTGTCAGCCAGGCTGGAGTGCAGTGGCACAATCTTGGCTCACTGCAACCTCTGCCTCCCAGTTTCAAGCGATTCTCCTGCCTCACCTTCTCAGGTAGCTGGGACTACTGGTGCGTGCCACCATGCCCAGCTAATTTTTGTATTTTTAGTAGAAATGTAGTTTCACTATGTTGGCCAGGCTGGTCTCGAACTCCTGACTTCAAGTGATCTGCCCGCCTCCGCCTCCCAACCAGCCGGGCCAACATGGTGAAACCCTGTCTCTACTAAAAATACAAAAATTAGCTGGGCCTCGTGGCCAGCCCCTGTAATCCCAGCTACCTGGGAGGCTGAGGCAGGAGAATCGCTTGAACTTGGGAGACGGAGGTTGCAGTGAGCCAAGAGTGCATGACTGCACTCCAACCTGGGCAACAGAATAAGACTCAGTCTCAAAAATAAATAAATAGGGCCGGGTGCAGTGGCTTACACCTGTAATCCCAGCACTTCAGGAGGCCGAGGCAGGCGGATCACGAGGTCAGGAGTTAAGAGACCATCTTGGCCAACATGGTGAAACCCTGTCTCTACTAAAAATACAAAAATTAGCTGGGCGTGGTGGCAGATGCCTGTAATCCCAGCTACTCAGGAGGCTGAGGCAGGAGAATCACTTGAACCCAGGAGGTGGAGTTGCAGTGAGCTGAGATCACACCATTGCACTCCAGCCTGGGCAACACAGGGCAAGACTGTGTCTAAAAAATAATAAAATAAAAATTAAAAAAGAAACACATAAATATATTTTTTCTTTTCAATTCTTTTATTTAGTTTTGCATCTATGGTCTCACAAACAATCTTTTTTTTTTTCTTCCTAAGACAGGGTCTGGCTTTGTTGCCTAAGTTGGAGTGCAACATAGCCTATCAAAGCTCTCTGTAGGCCGGGCACCTTGGCTCACACCTGTAATCCCAACATTTTAGGAGGCCGAGCCCAGGAGTTCAAGACTGCCAGGTGCGGCGGCTCACGCCTGTAATCCCAGCACTTTGGGAGGCTGAGGCAGGCGGATCATGAGGTCAGGAGTTCCAGAGCAGCCTGGCCAATATGAAATTAGCTGGGCGTGGTGGCACATGCCTGTTGTCTCAGCTACTTGGCAGGCTGAGGCAAAAGAATCACTTGAACCTGGGAGGTGGAGGTTGCAGTGAGCTGAGACCGTGCCACTGCTCCACGGCCTGGGTGACAGAGTGAGACCCCGTTTCAAAAAAAAAAAAAAAAAAGTTCAAGATCAGCCTTACAACATGGTGAAACCCCACCTGGACCAAAAATACAAAAATTAGCAAGGCGTGGTGGTGGGGGCACCTGTAGTTCCAACTACTTGGGAGACTGAGGGGAGATGGTGGCTTGAGCCCAGAAAACAGGGGTTGCAGTGAGCTGAGATTGCGCCGCTGCACTCCAGCCTGGGTGACAGCCAAACCCACCAAACCCTGTCTCAAAAAAGACAATAAATAAATAAATTTACAAATTAGCTGGACATGGTGGCACACAGCTGGAATCCCAGCTTCTCAGAAGGCTGAGGTAGGAGAATCACTAGAGCCCAGGAATTTGAGGCAGCAGTGAGCTATGATTGTGTCACTGCACCCCAGCCTGGGTGACAGAGGGAGACCCTATCTCATAAGAAAAAAACAACAGGCCAGGTACAACGGCTCACGCCTGTAATCCCAGCACTTTGGGAGGCTGAGGCAGGTGGATCACGAGGTCAGGAGATCGAGACCATCCTGGCTAACACAGTGAAACCCCGTCTCTACTAAAAATGCAAAAACTTAGCCGGGCGTGGTGGCAGGCGCCTGTAGTCCCAGCTACTTGGGAGGCTGAGGCAGGAGAATGGCATGAACCCAGGAGGTGGAGCTTGCAGTGAGCCAAGATTGCGCCACTGCACTCCAGCTTGGGCAACTGAGCGAGACTCCGTCTCAAAAAAAAAAAAAGTAAAAATTAGCTGGGTGTGGTGGCGGGCACCTATAATCCCAGCTACTCAAGAGGCTGCCGCAGGAGAATCGCTTGAATCCGGGAGGCAGAGGTTGCAGTGAGCTGAGATCTTGATACTGTACTCCAGCTTGGGCAACAGGATGAGACTCCATCTCAAAAAAAAAAAAAAAAAAAAAAAAAAAAAAAATTAGCCAGGCATGGTGGCACAGGCCTGTAGTCCCAGCTACTTGGGGGTCCTAGGTGGACAATCATTTGAGCCTGGGAGGTCAAGGCTACAGTGAGCTGTGGTCACACCTCTGCACTCCAGCCTGGGCAACAGAGCGGGAGACTGTGTCTCCAAAACAACACACAAAAAAATTTTTTAAGTCACAAGAGACTTGGACATTATATAGTAATAAAAGGTTAACACAGCAAGAAAATATAACAATTCTATATATTTATGAACTGTGATGACTATTTTTAGGTGTCAATTTGACTGGATTAAGGGATTTCTAAATAGCTGATAAAGTATCACTTCTGGGTCTGTCTGTGATAATATTTCCCTAGAAACTAGAGGAGGTTGGTAGTGAGTCAGTAAACTGAGTGGGGAAGATCTACCTTCGATACGGGGTCGGGAGAGGGCACCATCCAATTGTCTGAAGGCCAGATAGGACCAGAGATGGATGACGGGTGTATTAGTCCGTTCTCACTGTTATAAAGAAATAACCGAAACTGGGTAATTTATAAACGAAAGAAGTGTAATTGATTCACAGTACCGCCTGGCTGGGAAGCCACAAGAAACTTACAGTCATAGTGGACGACAAAGGGGAAGGAAGCTTGGACCTTCTCACATGGCGGCAAGAGAGACAGGAATGGGGAGGAAAGAGGGAAGAGCCCCTTATGAAACCATCACCTCTCATTAGAACTTTTTTTTTTTTTTTTTTTTGAGACGGAAGCTTGCTCTTTTGCCCAGCCTGGAGTGAAGTGACGCAATCTCGGCTCACTGCAACCTCTGCCCCGCCCCCTCCATTCAAGCTATTCTCCTGCCTCAGCCTACCAAGTAGCTGGGATTACAGGCACCTGCCACCCAACTTGGCTAATTTTCCTATTTTTAGTAGAAACGGGGTTTCGCCATGTTGGCCAGACTGATCTCAAACTCCTGACCTGAGGTGATCCACTCACCTCAGCCTCCCAAAGTGCTGGGATTACAGGTGTGAGTCACTGCGCCCAATCACCTGGGGCTAAGAGTTTGAGCCCAGCCAACATGGCAAACCCTATCTCTAACAAAAATACAAAAATTAGGCTCACATCTCAAATCCCAGCGCTTTGGGAGGCTGAGGTGGGCAGATCATGAGGTCAGGAGTTGGAGACCAGCCTGGCCAACATGGTGAAATGCCGTCTCTACTACAAATATAAAACATTAGCTGGGTGTGGTGGTGAGCACTAGTAATCCCAGCTACTAGGGAGGCTGAGGCAGGAGAATCACTTGAACCTGGGAGGCAGAAGTGAGCTGAGATCGCACTGCTCCACTCCAGCCTGGGCAACAGAGCAAGACTCCATGTCAAAACAAAAACAAAAACAAAAACTAGCCAGGCATGGTGGTGCGCACCTGTAGTCCCAGTTACTTGGGAGGCTGAGGCAAGAGAATTGCTTGAGCCTGGAAGGCAGAAGTTGCAGTGAGCTGAGATCACACCACTGCATTCTAGCCTGGGCGAAAGAGCAAGACTCTGTTGAAAGAGAGAGACAGACAGAGAGAGAGAGAGAAAGAAAATGAAAATAAATCATGATCAGAAGGAAAACTGGAAAACTCACAAAAGCATGGAAATTAAACAACATACATCAAAGAAATAACAAGGGACATTAGAAAATGTTTAGAGACAAATGAAAATGAAAACACATCCAGACATGGTGGCTTATGCCTGTAATCCCAACATTTTGAGAGGCTGAGAGGGGAGGATCACTTGAGGCCAGGAGTTTGAGACTAGCCTGGACAATGAGGCAAGACCCTATCTCTATAATAAAGTAAAATAATAAACAACAAAACAGGCGGGGTGCAGTGGCTCACGCCTGTAATCCCAGCAGTTTAGGAGGCCAAGGCAAACAGATTACAAGGTCAGGAGATACAGACCATCCTGGTCAACATGGTGAAACTCTACTAAAAATACAAAATTAGCCATGTGTGGTGGCACACGCCTGTAGTCCCAGCTATTCGGGAGGCTGAGGGGAAAATTGCTTGAACCTGGGAGGCAGAGGCTGCAGTGAGCCAAGATGACACCAGTGCACTCCAGCCTGGGTGAGACACAGCGAGACTCCGTCTCAAAAAAAGAAAAAAGAAAACAAATAACTTGATTGAGAAATGGACCAAAAACCTTAACAGATTCCTCATGAAAAGATATACAGGTGGCCATACAAGCAAATGAAAAGACGTTCCACGTTGTATGTCATCAGGGAAATGCAAATTAAAACAACTGTAACATCACACAACTATTAGTGAGGCCAAAATTCAGAACATTGACAACACCAAATGCTGACAAGGATGTAGAGCAACAGGAAATCTCATTCCCTGCTGGTGGGAATGCAAAAACAGTCCAGCCACTCTGGAAGACAGTTCAGCAGTTCCTTACAGAACTAAACATACTCTTGCCCGGCATGGTGGCTCACACCTGTAATCCCAACACTCTGGGAGGCCAAGGCGGGGCAGATCATAGGGTCAGGAGTTTCAGACCAACCTGACCAACATGATGAAACCGAGTCTCTACGATAAAAACAAAAATTAGCCAGGTCTAGTGGCCGGCACCTGTAATCCCAGCTACTCAGGAGACTGAGGCAGGAGAATTGTTTGCACCTGGGAAGCGGAGGTTGCAGTGAGCCAAGATCACGCCACTGCACTCCAGCCTGGGTGACAAAGACAGACGCCGTCTCAAGAAAAAAACCAAAAAACCAAAAACTAAACATACTCTTACCATGTAGTCTAGTAACGGTGCTCCTTGGTATTCACCCAAAGGAGTGAAATATTTATGTTCACCCAAAAGCCTGCACGCGGACATTTTTATCACGCCTATTCATAACTGCCAAAACCTGCAAGCAAACAAAATACCCTTTAGTAGTCAAATGGATGACTAACTCTAGGCCAGGTGTAGTGGCTCATGCCTGTAAATCTCAGCACTTTGGGAGGCCGAGGCAGGTGGATCACTTGAAGTCAGGAGTTCCAGACCATCCTGACCAATATGATGAAACCCCCATCTCTGCTAAAAATACAAAAATTAGCAGGCATTGTAGCACACACCTGCAGTCCTAGCTACTTGGGAGGCTGAGGCAGGAGAATCACTTGAACCCAGCAGGCGGAGGTTCCAGTTAGCTGAGATCATGCCACCGCACTCCAGCCTGGGCAACAGAGCAACACTGTCTCAAAAAAAAACAAAACAAAACTCTGATACATGCAGACACTGGAATATTATTCACAGGAAAAAAGAAATGAATTGGCCAGGCCTGATGGCTCACACCTGCAATCCCAGCACTCTAGGAGGCCAAAGCAGGCGGATTTCTTGAGGTCAGGAGTTTGAGATCAGCACCGTCAATATGGTGAAACCCCGTCTCTACTAAAAATTCAAGAAAATTAACCAGGCATATTGGCGTGCCCCTGTAACCCCATCTACTCGGGAGGCTGACGCGGGAGAAATCACTTGAACCCAGGAGGCAGAGGTTGCAGTGAACCAAGATAGCATCACAGCACTCCAGCCTGGCGACAGAGCAAGGCTCCATCACACACACACACACACACACACACACACAAAATATTATCCAGCCATGAAAAGACAGGAAAGGGCCTCAAATGCATATTACTAAGTGTAAGAAGCCAATCTGAAAAGGCTACATACTGCATAATTCCAGCTGCATGACATTCTGGAAAAAGTATGAAGACACTGAAAAAATTAGTGATTACCAGGGGTTAAGAGGAATAGGGATGAATAGGCAGAGCACAAGACTTAGGGCAATGAAAATATTGTGGCCGGGTGCAGTGGCTCATACCTATAATTCCAACACTTTGAGAAGCAGAGGCAGATGGATCACCTGAGATCAGGAGTTCCAGACCAGCCTGGTCAACATGGTGAAACTCTGTCTCTCCTAGAAATACAAAAATTAGTCAGGTGTGGTGGTGCCCACCTGTAGTTCCACGCACTCAGGAGACTGAGGTAGTAGGATCACTTGAACCTGGTGTGCCTGGAATTTGTGGAATTTTGATCTGGCTGACTTAAAGAATAACGCCATGGACCCTCACGGTTAGTTTCAATTCTTAAAGATGGTATGTCCGGAGTTTGTTCTTTCTTCCCGGTGGGTTCACGTGGCATCGCTGGTTTCAGGAGCGAAGCTGCAAACCTTGGCAGTACTACAACTCAAAGTCAGCGTAGACCCAGACTCAGCAGCAACCATACATGTTGCAGACAAAGAAAGAACATAAACCACCACAACCTGTAAAGTATTACCAACAACTTCCCGCTGGCTGGCTGGTTCCGGCAGCCTGCTTTTATTCCCTTATCTGACCCCACCCATGTCCTACTGATTGGTCCATTTTACAGAAAGCTGATTGGTCTACTTTGCAGAGAACTGATTGGTCCGTTTTGACAGCATGATGATTGGTGCGTTTACAATCCTTGAGCTAGACACAGAGTGCTAGACAGAAAAGTTCTCCAACCCCACTAGGTTAGCTAGATACAGAGTACCAATTGGTGTATTTACAAACCTTGAGCTAGACACAGAGTACTGATTGGTGTATTTACAAACCCTGAGCTACATACAGAGTGCTGATTGGTGCATTTACGATCCCTTAGCTGGACATAAAAGTTTCCCAAGTCCCCACCAGACTCAGAAGCCTCACCCAGTGGATCCAGCACCTGGGCTGCAGGCTGAGCTGCTTGCCAGTCCCAAGCCACACGTGCACTCCTCAGCCCTTGGACTGTCGATGGGACCGGGCACCACGTAGCAGGGGGCGGCGCCCATCGGGGAGGCTCGGGCTGCGCGGGAGCCCACTGCAGTGGGGGAGCTCAGATATGGCGGGCTGCAGGTTCCGAGCCCTGCCTCGCAGGGAGGCAGCTAAGAATTTGAGTGCAGCGCTCGCGGGCCGGCACTGCTGGGGGACCCGGCACAACCTCCGCAGCTGCTGGCCCGGGTGCTAAGCCCCTCACTGCCCTGGGCCAGCGGCGCCGGCCGGCCGCTCCGTGTGCGGGGCCAGCTGAGCCCGAGCCCGCGCTCGCTGGAACTCGCACTGGCCCGTGAGGGTGGCGCGCAGCCGCTCCCCCGACACTTCCCCGCAAGTAGAGGGAGCTGCTCCTGTCTCGGCCAGCCCAGAGACGGGCTCCCACAGTGCAGCGGCGGGCTGAAGGGCTCCTCAAGCGCCGCCAGAGTGGATACCGAGGGCGAAGAGGCACCGAGAGTGAGGGCTGGTAGCACATTGTCATCTCTCACCGGGAGGCAGAGGTTGCAGTGAGCCATGATTTTGCCACTGTGCTCCAGCCTGGGCGACAGAGCGAGACTCCATCTCAAAAACAAAACAAAAACTATTCTGCATAAAACCCTAATGATGGAGACAAGTCATTAAACATTCGCCCGACCTTGTGAAGTATCCAGCAGGAAGAGAGAACCCTTATGTAAACCCTGGACTTCGTGTGATGATGTGGCCGTGTAGGTTCATCAGTTGTAACAAATGTGCAACTCCAGCGGAGGATGTTGATTGTGAGGGAGGCTGTGCATATGTGGGGGCAGAGGTACATGGGAACTCTCTGTACCTTCTGCTCAATTTGGCTGTGAACCTCAGGCAGCTCTGAAAAACAAAAGCTTTCGTTTTTGAGATGGAGTCTCACTCTGTTACCAGGCTGGAGTGCAGTGGCGGGATCTTGGCTCACTGCAACCTCCGACTCCCTGGTTCAAGCGATTCTCCTGCCTCAGCCTCCCAAGTAGCTGGGATTACAGGCACGTGCCACCACGCCTGGCTAATTTTTATATTTTTAGTAGAGATGGGGTTTCACCATGTTGGCCAGGATGTTCTGGATCTCCTGAACTTGTGATCTGCCTGCCTCGGCCTCCCAAAATGCTGGGATTACAGGCATGAAAAACTGCACCCGGCCAATAAAACCATTTTTTTTTTTTTTTTTGAAACAGAGTCTTGCTCTGTCGCCCAGGCTGGAGTGCAGTGGCATGATCTCAGCTCACTACAAGCTCTACTTCCCGGGTTCATGCCATTCTGCCTCAGCCTCCCGAGTAGCTGGGACTACAGGCGCCCGCCACCATGCCTGGCTAATTTTTTTGTATTTTTAGTAGAGATGGGGTTTCACCGTGTTAGCCAGAATGGTCTCGATCTTCTGACCTCGTGACCCGCCCACCTCGGCCTCCTAAAGTGCTGTGACTACAGGCGTGAGCCACCGCGCCCGGCCCTAAAAGCTATTTTTAAAAAGTTTTTCTAAGTGAAAGACTACATCATATGGTTTCATTTATATGAAATGTCCAGAACAGGCAAACCCATAGAGACAGAAAGTGTGCGAGTGGTTGCCAGGGTCTGGGCAGAGCAGGTAAATAAAGAGTGGTTACTAATGGGTACATGGTGTGTTTGGAGGGGTGATGAAAATGTTCTAAAATTGATTGTGGTGATGGTTGCACAACTCTGGAATATACGAATCAGCACAGAGCTGCACACTTTAAAATGAATTATGTGATATGTGAATTAGGTCTCAATAAAGCTGTTTTATCTTTAAAAATCTATAGGTTGGCCGGGAACAGTGGCTCACGCCTGTAATCCCAATACTTTGGGAGGCCGAGGCAGGCGGATCACTTGAAGTTAGGAGTTTGAGACCAGCCTGGCCAACATGATGAAACCCTGTCTCTACTAAAAATGCAAAATTAGCCAGGTATGGTGATGCACGCCTGTGATCCCAGCTACTCGAGAGGCTGAGGCAAGAGAATAGCTTGAACCTGGGAGGTGGAGGTTGCAGTGAGCTGAGATAGCACCACTGCACTCCAGCCTGAGCAACTGAGCAAGACTCCATCTCAACAACAAAAGAGTCTGTAGGAAATTATAAAAAAAGAAACTGGAGCTGTTTGTTACCACCACATATCTCAGCCCATCCTGCCTCACCTCACTCAGGGAAGAGAAAGTGACTTGTGCAGACCACATGACCACTGGGCAGCAGGGCTGGGTGTCCAGCATGACCACAGTGCCCCTGCTGTGGAGTGGGGACACTGGCCCTGGTGGGCCTGGGTCTGGAGTCCCTCCTTGGCTGGGGTTCTGGTGTTTGAGAGAGCTCCTGTATGAGTCTCTACTCCACCTGGCCCCCTGCCTCCCAGAGGGCAGCTGTGGCGTCCTGGAGAGATTGCTCAGCAGCTGGCATGCAGGTCACAGCTGAATCCCCAAATAAAACCACAGCCACCCCCAATGAATTTCTAACTCATCCAAGGACATACAGTCAGCTTCCTCTTGGGATCTGGCCTGAGGTGAGACCCTTCTGGAGGCCATCTCAGCCAACCTCCTAGGTGACTCCAATCCAAGTACAGGTCTCAGTCAGCCAGGCATCCTGTGCCTGCTTGCTGCAGTCCTGGGCTGGGTGCAGTCCTGGGTGCTGGGACCCACAGCGAGGGCTACAGCTCACACCGGTGTCTCACTCTCCACCAGACCCTCCAGCCCAGTCCCCAAGCTATCTGACTGCGCCCAACCTAGCTCCAAAACTTCAGTGAAAGACTGAAGCTTCTTAGCCAGGCATTTAGGGCCTTGTGGGCTGGTTTTTGCCAGCCTCTCCTACCTCTTCTCCCACCACCCATGTGCCTTGGACTCTGGAGGAGGGAAAGTGACCCCAGCCTGTTCCTGGAACAAGCCCTGCCCCATCCCGTCCTCATTTTGGCTCACTGTATTCCCTCTGGAACACCTTCCCCCTGCATGGCTAGTTGATCCCAGTCTCCGAATCCCTGAGGCTGGACAATGGGGAGCCAGGTTGGGGAAGCTGAGAGACCCCTGGCTCTGTCTCTGGGAGGGTGTATGGCGGTTGAGGTGGTAACCAAGGTGCAGTGCTAGTCAGAGCGAACCCAGCTGAACACCAGCCATGAGCCAGGGGCTTGCCAAGGGCTTCCCATGGCTGGGGGCTTCCCACGGCTGGGGGCTTCCCACGGCTGAGGGCTTCCCACGGCTCAGGGGTTCCCACCGCTGAGGGCTTCCCACGGCTGAACCCATCCACTGCCACGGAGCCGACATCTCACGGGAAGCAGCTTGCTTAGGGTCACTGAATGAGAAGGCGGCACAGCAGGGACTCTGACCCGGACCCCAGAGCTGTCCTCTGAATCTTGGTGTCGCTTTCCCTCCAACTGAGGCAGCCACCCTGGCTTCTGCCCCATTACTTACCAGCACAGGGCCTTAGTTTCCCCATACACACTGGGATTGAAGAACATAAAGTTTTTTCCTACTCAGACACTCTCAAGTCAGATTATCCCACAAATACCCCAGGCCTGCTCACTCGGAGCCAGTCCCAGCCTTCGTGTAGGAATTTATTTTATTTTATTTTTGAGATAGAGTCTCACTCTGTCTCTCAGGCTGGAGTGCAGTGGCAAGATCTTGGCTCACTGCAACTCCGCCTCCCGGGTTCAAGCGATTCTCCTGCCTCAACCTCCCGAGTAGCTGAGATTATAGGCACATGCCACCATGTTCAGCTAATTTTTTGTGTTTTTAGTAGAGAGGAGGTTTCACCATGTTGGCCAGGATGGTCTCGATCTCCTGACCTCATGATCTGCTCGTCTCAGCCTCCTAAAGTGCTGGGATTACAGGTGTGAGCTACCGCACCTGGCCTTGTGTAGGAATTTAAAGCTGAAGGAGGCGACGTGTGAACCAAGAGGTAAAGAACAATTTGCCAGGCAGGTGAGGGTGGGAAGGGTGTTCCAGGCACCAGGAACAGGATGTGCCTAGGCAGGGGAGAGGCCAGTGTCAGCACGGTGTCCAGCCCTCAGGACCTTGCAGTGGGGAGAGACAAACTAGCTCCCTGTCCTCCTAGGCCACTTAAGAAGCAGGTAGGGCCGGCACGGTGGCTCACGCCTGTAATCCCAGCACTTTGGGAGGCCGAGGCAGGCAGATCAGAAGGTGAGGAGATGGAGACCATCTTGACTAACACAGTGAAACCCCGTCTCTACTAAAAATACAAAAAATTAGCTGGGTGTGGTGGCCGGCGCCTGTAGTCCCAGCTACTCGGTAGGCTGAGGCAGGAGAATGGTGTGAACCTGGGAGGAGGAGCTTGTAGTGAGCCGAGATGGCACCACTGCACTCCAGCCTGGGCGACAGACCAAGATTCCGTCTCAGAAAAAAAAAAAAAAAAAAAAAGAAGCAGGCAGGGGGTGGGGAGCCGGGGTGAGGCTGGCAGGGTAGCCTTCCTGACGACCTACCACTGAGGTCCTAAGCCCCTGTGACCCAGAGAGTTGGGTTAGCCTTGGCCCAGAGGCCCAGACAGGGCAAGACACCCTGGAGCCACTCAACAGGCAGGACCCTGAGGGTGCAGGCCCAGCTCACAGCCATCTCTGTCCTCCCGGCCCTGACGGACTGTTTCCAGAGGCCGCCACAGAACACGCGAAGAACTCCACACAGTGAAGTTCCACGGTCCATTCTCATTCTCTTTATGCCTCGACTGCCAGGAAACTCATAGCTACGTTTTTGGGGTTTTTTTTAATACGGGGTCTCACTCTGTCACTCAGGCTGGAGTGCAGTGGTGCAATCACTGCTCACTGCAGCCTCGACCTCGGGCTTAAGCAATCCTTCCACCTCAGGCTCCCTGGTAGCTGGGACCACAGGCTAATTTCTTCGTTTATTTTATTGTAGAGACAGGGTTTCACTCTGTTGCCCAGGCTGGTCTAGAACTCCTGGACTCAAGTGATCCTTCTGTCTTGGCCTCCCAAAGTGCTGAGATTTCAGGTGTGAGCCACCACGGCTGACTACAGCTATGTTTGATGCCTGATTACTAATCATTAATATCCTAGAATTGGGTAAATGCATGTCCCCCACTAATTTTGGTTGTTCAAAATTATCTATGTTTATTGTTACAAATTGATTGTTTCTGACTTTCTGCAGACTGCATCTTTCTGGAAGACTGAGAGGTATGAATCACAAATTATACAAAAGGCAAACCCAGCATATTCCTGTGACCTGTGTGAACAGGTCTTAGGCCTGTTTATTATGGCCAGGCAGGAGACCCCACCACGCCCCTCTTGCTCCTGCTGTCTGGAGGCTGAGCCCTACAGCCCAGGTCCTGACTGCACTGAATGCAGCCTCCCTTTCAGGTGGGCCCATCTTCCCGCAGCTGCCAAAGGTCAGGGCCCTTTTGCCCAAGCTGTGTCCCTGCCTGAATGCCCTTCTACCCATTCCAGTCTAGTTTGGTCTGGGTTGCAGGCTCGGCTGGAGGGCACTCTCCAACCACAACCCCCAGGTGACCAGGGTGCTCCCTCCATCCCCTTGTGAATGGGGCGGTCAGGCCATATCGTGGGCATTTCCTGAGCTTCCGCAGAAGCAATGCCAAGGTGTGGTCTTCCACATCGAAGCTGGGCCCCTCACACGTGTTGTGAGTTCAGGGGTTCACAGAGAGTCTGGCCCTAGGTGAGGGTGGGGCTAGGGGCCTTAGGGCTACCCCTGATGGGGAAGGGAACTCCCATGCCTGGGAGAGTGGCCTGAGGATCTCTGAACATGAGGATCTCTGAACATGGAGGACCATACACATCTCCCATTGTGTGGCTCTCCCTGCCTCCCTGCACCCACACCCGTGAGCTGGGTGATCCCTGTGGTTTGTTGATTGACTGATCCTTGGCAGGGCTGATACCGATGTCCCCTGGGCTGGGCAGGGGATGCTGGGACCAATAGAGTTCCCCATGGTGTCACAGGCAGCTCCTCAGATACTCCAAGCAAGTTCTGGTGCCAAAGTACCAAGGAAAAAAGAGACAGCAGGCCGAGAGACCAGAATCTGGGGGGTCTGAGGGCTGCCGGGGAGAGGGGAGGCTTCAGGGCAGGAGGACGCCCGCTGTCTGACAGGTTTTATCCACACCATGTCCCAGCTGCAGCGGACAAGGTCCTGTCTCCTGGCAAGAGAAGGCAGGCTCAGAGTGGCAGGCTTTACCTCAGGACACCGCAGGGAGGGCACTACACATGGGGCCGATTCTAGCACCCTCAGTGAACCCGTCAAGTCAGCCAGTCTGTCCCTTGAGGGGTGGGCTAGACCAGCGGAGTCCTCCGGACTCCCCACTCCTCTGCCTTTTTTTTTTTTTTTGAGACGGAGTCTCGCTCTGTCACCCAGGCTGGAGTGCAGTGGCCAGATCTCAGCTCACTGCAAGCTCCGCCTCCCGGGTTCACGCCATTCTCCTGCCTCAGCCTCCCGAGTAGCTGGGACTACAGGCGCCCGCCACCTCGCCCGGCTAGTTTTTTTGTAGTTTTTAGTACAGACGAGGTTTCACCGGGTTAGCCAGGATGGTCTCGATCTCCTGACCTCGTGATCCGCCCATCTCGGCCTCCCAAAGTGCTGGGATTACAGGCTTGAGCCACCGCGCCCGGCCTTCCTCTGCCTTTTTTGTTGTTGTTTTGGAGACGGTCTCGCTCTGTCACCCAGGCTAGAGTGCAATGGCATAATCTCGGCTCACTGCAACCTCCATCTCCTGGGTTTGAGCTCCTGCTTCAGCCTCCTGAATAGGCTGGGATTCTCCTGCCTCAGCCTCCCAAGTAACTAGGATTACAGGTGCAAACGACCATATCTGGCTAATTTTTGTATTTTTAGTAGAGACGGGGTTTTGCCATGTTGGCCAGGTTGATCTCAAGCTCCTGACCTCAAATGATCCACCTGCCTTGGCCTCCCAAAGTGCTGGGATTAGAGGCGTGAGCCACCACGCCCGGCCAAGCAATGTCCTTACCACCTTACCCCATTCCCACTGGTCAGAACCACCACACTGCAGGGAAACCCAGTCTCTGGCAGTGTGGTGGTTCTGACCAGTGGAGGTGGGGTGGTGAGGGGCGCCAGGGACCAGTAGCTGTTGAGAATCCACTGACCCTATGCCTGTGACTGGCCTGGTGAGCCCAGTCCTGGGTCCATGGGCTCTGGGGGGCAGAGATCAGGCCCAACCCTCCTTGGGCCCCATTGCACTCTAGAGCAGCTGCTGGTGACCGAGACAAGGCCTTGGAGATCCTAGGCTGGGAGGGCCCAGGTTGGACCTGCCAGGTTTGCTGTCCTCAGCCAGGCCAGGTGTGGCTAACCACAGCGTTGGCGGGGTCATGGCCCTGCCCCACTGCCCAGTCCAAAGCTGGGAGCAGCCACCCTGGGCCTGGACAGGTGCGGGTCACCCACCCTCACCTCAGCCTCAGCCTCCTCCTCCAGATGCCAGATGCTGGAGCGGGAGGCGGCCCCTCACAACTCCTCAGGCCCCTCCGGGACGCTGTGGGGGTTTTTTTTTGTTTGTTTTTTTCTTTTCTTTTTTTTTTTTTTTGAGACAGAGTCTCCCTCTGTCGCCCAGGCTGGAGTGCAGTGTCACCATCTCGGCTCACTGACCTTCGCCTCCCGGGTCCAAGCAATTCTCCTATCTCAGCCAACCAAGTAGCTGGACTACAAGCTCCCGCCACCACGTCCGGCGCTAACTTTTGTATTTTTAGTAGAGAGGGGTTTTCACCATATTGGTCAGGCTTGTCTGGAACTCCTGACCTCAGGTGATCCACCGGCCTCGGCCTCCCCAAGTGCTGAGATTACAGGCGTGAGCACCGCGCCCTGCCCTGAGGGTTTTTCATTTTGGCAGAGGGAGGAGATGGAAGGAAAGAACAACCCAGCTATAAACCTGAGGGGCTGCTGTGACCCCGCCCCCGTTGTCCAGATAAGGAAACTGAGGCCCCCGGAGAGCGGACCGGCACCAGGCCGTCCAGAGAAGCTTCCCTGGGGTCTCCGCGCCGGCGGGGTCTCTCTGCTGCCTCCCCCGCGCCGGGTCTTTGTCTCGCGGTCATCATGGCTGCGCTTCTGCGCGCTCGCGGCCGCCGGCTGGGCTTCTCCCGGCGGAGCGAGGGCCGGGCCCGGCGTGGGTGGGCGCGGAGGCGGGGGCCGCGGCCTGGACGCCGTCGTCAGCGTGAGGGTCTCACCCGGGGCCCGTAGGGCGGGACCGGCCTGGGCATCCCGCAGGCTCTGCCGTCACCTTCAGGTCGGAGCACGGGGTCCCCTCCCGGCAAATGGGCGCGGCGCTGCCCTGCTGTTCCCCAAGAGGCGGGGGCAGGACCCGGAAGCCTGGCGCCCCCTGCCCCCCGAGTCTGCGGCCCCCGCACGGCCCCACCAGCCGATCGTCCTGGGGGATCCGAGCCTTTCTGCTGCGAGCCCGCCCGGGCACGTGGGTGCGAGTCCACGCGGTTGGGGAGGTCGCGGGAAGGTGGGGGCCCAGCAGGTGCTGGCTGCCACAGAGCGACGGTCGGTGTTGTGAACACAACGTGGCGGCCCGGGTTGAGTAGATTCATTCATCTGACGCCCAGTAGCCAGTCCACGGCAAGCCCGGGCTGGCATTGGCCTGGGCGGGACAAGACCCAGAGCGAGGTGGCCTCGCCCCAGCCGAGCGGCTGCCCCCGTGACTACCCGGTCCCGGATTTAAGCAGAGCTCAGCCGGGATCTGAATATGTAGGAAGCCACCAGGAAGGGCACTGAGCGCTGAGGGAAAGTTCTGGACAAAGGCCCAGAGGCCCCAAGTCTGCGGCCCTTCACCAGCTGAAAGAAAAACTCATCGCAGGAGTGAGGGGCCAGAAGACAAGTCCCAGAAAGGGACGGGGCTGGAGCCTGCAGGCAAGGCTTGCGCTTGGATTGGACCTGTGCAATCCCACAGGGTGCTTAGCCTAGAAGAGACCACACTTGGTTTAATACGCTGCTGTTGCCATCTTGAAATTCTTAATAATTTTTGAACAAGAGTTCCTGTAGTTTCTTTCTTTCTTTCTTTCTTTCTTTTTTTTTTTTTTTTGAGACGGAGTCTTGCTCTGTCGCCCAGGCTGGAGTGCAGTGGCGCGATCTCAGCTCACTGCAAGCTCCGCCTCCCGGGTTCACGCCATTCTCCTGCCTCAGCCTCCCGAGCAGCTGGGACTACAGGCGCCCGCCACCTCGCCTGGCTAGTTTTTTGTATTTTTAGTGGAGACGAGGTTTCACCGTGTTAGCCAGGATGGTCTCGATCTCCTGACCTTGTGATCTGCCCGCCTCGGCCTCCCAAAGTGCTGGGATTACATGCTTGAGCCACTGCGCCCGGCCTCTTTCTTTTTTTTTAAACGGAGTTTCACTCTTGTTGCGCAGGCTGGAGTGCAGTGGTGCGATCTCGGTTCGCTGCAACTTTCACCTCTCGGGTTCAAGCGATTCTCCTGTCTCAGCCTCCCAAGTAGCTGGGATTACAGGCATGAGCCACGACACCCGGCTAATTTTGTATTTTTAGTAGAGATGGGGTTTCTCCACATTGGTCAGGCTGTTCTCAAACTCCCGACCTCAGGTGATCCACCCATCTCGGCCTCCCAAAGTGCTGGGATTCACAGGCATGAGCCACTGTGCCTGACCCTGTAGTTTCATTTTACAGTGGGCCTTGCAAATTTTGTAGCCGGTCCTACAAAGAGCATGGCAGAGCCAAGGGAGGGTTTGTTATCGTTTATTTTTTTAAACAGTGATAAAAATATACATAGCAAAATTTACCATTATAATTTTTTTTTCTTTTTTTTGAGACAGGATCTCACTCTGTTGCCCAGGCTGGAATGCAGTGGCGTAATCTCAGCTCACTTTGCAACCTCTGCCTGCTAGGTTCAAGCAATTTTCGTGACTCAGCTTCCCGAGTAGCTGAGATTACAGGCGTGCGCCACCACGCATGGCTAACTTTTGTATTTTTAGTAGAGACAGGGTTTCACCATGTTGGCCAGGCTGATCTTGAACTCCTGACCTCAGGTGATCCACCCACCTTGGCCTTCCAAAGTGTTGGGATTACAGGCATGAGCCACCACACCTGGCCAGCATTCCTTTTAAATAAATATACCACATTTAATAAAAAAAAAAAACCAAAAATTAGCCAGGTGTGCCTGAGGGTGGAAGATCACTTGAGCCCAAGAGGTTTAGGCTGTAATTACCTGTGATCTCTCCACTGTACTCCAGCCTGGGCGACAGAGTGGGACCCTGTCTCAAAATTAAACAAACAATGACAGCACATTTGTTTATTCCTTTACCAGTTGATGGATAATTGGGTTGTTTCTAGTTTGGGACAATTGTGAATAAAACAGCTGGCATTAAAAAAAAATAAGGAAGATGGCCAGGTGCGATGGCTCACGCCTGTAATCCCAACACTTTGGGAGGCCAAGGCAGGCAGATCACGAGGTCAGAAGTTCGAGACCAGCCTAACCAATATGGTGAAACCCCTTGTCTACTAAAAATACAAAAGCTAGTTGGGCATGGTGGTGTGTACCTGTAATCCCAGCTACTCAGGAGGCTGAGGCAGGAGAATTGCTTGAATCTGGAAGGCAGAGGTTGCAGTGAGCCGAGATTGCACCACTGCACTCCAGCCTGGGCAACAGAGCAAGACTCTGTCTCAAAAAAACAAAACAAAACAAAACATAAGGAAGACTAAACCAGAGCATGGTGTGTTTTCAGGGCAGGCCTGTTTCTGGAGCCTTCGTTTCAGGTGTGTATGTTTGAGTGTGCGGTGCTGGATGGAGCACAGTCTTGTGGCCACGTGGAGAAGCCAGCTTAGGAGTGCTTGCTCCAGGAGGTCTGTAGGACCCTGTGTTCCTGGTCTGGGGCAAGTGGCAGTTCACCTTAGAACTCAGCAAGACTTGCTCTGGGCAAGGCTGGGAGTGGGGAGGTCACTCTGGGCTTAGAGAGAAAACCCCACCTGGCCCCAGATACCTGGAACCAGGTGGGCGAGACACCCAATTGGTCTCTGAGTGGGTGTTTGTGCTGTCCCTGCTCTCAGGCCCCCACGCTCTCTCACACCCCACCCTTCCTCTAGGGCCAGGGAGAGCCAAAGTGGGGCCCCAGCCTCTGCTCCAGAGCCCTCAGCTGTCCTCCCCACCCCTGCCATCCATGTCAGAACTTCCTCCCGTAGGCCGGGTGCGGTGGCTCACGCCTGTAATCCTAGAACTTTGGGAGGCCAAGGCAGGCAGATCATGCAGGAGTTCAGCCTAGCTAACATAGTGAAACCTCGTCTCTATTAAAAATACAAAAATTAGGCCGGGCGCGGTGGCTCAAGCCTGTAATCCCAGCACTTTGGGAGGCCGAGGCGGGTGGATCACGAGGTCAGGAGATCGAGACCATCCTGGCTAACATGGTGAAACCCCGTCTCTACTAAAAATACAAAAAACTAGCCGGGCGTGGTGGTGGGCGACTGTAGTCCCAGCTACTCGGAGGCTGAGGCAGGAGAATGGCGTGAACCTGGGAGGCGGAGCTTGCAGTGAGCCGAGATCGCGCCACTGCACTCCAGCCTGGGTGACACAGCGCGAGACTCCGTCTCAAAAAAAAAAAAAAAAAAAATACAAAAATTAGCCGGTGTAGTGGCATGTGCCTGTAGTCCCAGCTACTCGCGAGCCTGAGGTGGGAGAATCGCTTGAACCCAGGAGACGGAGGTTGCAGTGAGCCGAGATCATGCCACTGCGCTCCAGCCTTGGTGACAGTGAGACTTCGTCTCAAAAGAAAACAAGACAAAAAACTTCCTCCCCTGCTAAGTCCCAAAAGCCAGAACTGAGGGAGGCAAGGGGGCTCCAGGAAGGGACCCAGACACCCACTAGGGCCTCAGACTGGGCACCCACCATGCCTCTGGAAATGCACCAGTGCCAAAATCAGGCTCCCTGGCAGAACAGCAAGTGGGACTTGGTCAGGCTGCTCCAGCTGGAAGAGAGGTGTGACTTGACTTGGCCCGTCTCAGGACTGCAGGGGCCCCTGGGCATGAGAGGTGGGGAGTGAGTCAGGGTTATTAGACAACATGTCACTTCCAGGTGGGGGCTGCCATGCCCATTGCTGGGTGGAGGAAACTGAGGCTTGGAGGCCAGGTGCCTGGGCCCTGCCATGGGAGGGCCTGGAGTCATGGGGAAGGCAGCTCAGACCAGAATTCTGACCCATACCCTGTCCCACTCGATTCCTGCAGCCTTTCCTTCGTATCCCCTCCCCCTGCAGGGCTCCCCAGGTAGGCTCTCTGTCCTGCCCAGCTGTTTCCTGCCTCTTCTCCTAGGAGAGGGACTTTTGTCATCCCCATTTTTTAGAGGAGGAAACTGAGGCCCAGAGATGTAACGTAAGTTGCCCAAGGCCGCCTTAAGGTATACACAGGGTGTAAGAGACCCTATTACCGGAACGCGGTCCTCATCCGGACCCCGAGAGGGAGGATTCTTGGATCTCACACAAGAAAGAATTCCAGGCGAGTCCACAGAGTAAAATGAAAGCAAGTTTATTAGGAAAGTAAAGGAAAAAAGAATGGTTACTTCATATACAGAGTGGCCCAGAGGGTTGCTGGTTGCCCTATTTCTTTTTTTTTTTTTTTTTTTTTGAGACGGAGTCTCGCTCTGCCGCCCAGGCTGGAGTGCAGTGGCCGGATCTCAGCTCACTGCAAGCTCCGCCTCCCAGGTTTATGCCATTCTCCTGCCTCAGCCTCCCGAGTAGCTGGGACTACAGGCGCCCACCACCGCGCCCGGCTAGTTTTTTGTATTTTTTAGTAGAGACGGGGTTTCACCGTGTTAGCCAGGATGGTCTCGATCTCCTGACCTCGTGATCCACCCGTCTCAGCCTCCCAAAGTGCTGGGATTACAGGCTTGAGCCACCGCGCCCGGCCTTTTTTTTTTTTTTTTTTTTTTTTGAGACGGAGTTTCACTCTTGTTGTCCAGGCTGGAGTGCAGTGGCGCAATCTCGGCTCACCGCAACCGGTTCAAGTGATTCTCCTGACTCAGCCTCCCAAGTAGTACAGAAACCTGCCACCAAGCCCGGCTAATCTTTGTATTTTTAGTAGAGATGGGGTTTCACCATGTTGGCCAGGCTGGTCTCCAACTCCTGGCCTCAAGTGATCCACCCACCTCAGCCTCCCAAAGTGCTGGGATTACAGGCATGAGCCACCACACCCAAAGGTTATTTCTTGATTATATGCTAAACAAGGGGTGCATTATTCATGCCTCCCCTTTTTAGACCATATAGGGTTACTTCCTGACGTTGCCATGGCATTTGTAAATTGTCATGGCACTGGTGGAAGTGTAGCAGTGAGGACGACCAGAGGTCACTCTTGTCGCCATCTTGGTTTGGGTGGGTGTTGGCTGGCTTCTTTATCACAAGCTGTTTTATCAGCAAGGTCTTTATGACCTATATCTTGTGCAGACCTCCTGTCTTATCCTGTGTCTTAGAATGGCTTAACCCTTTGGGAGTGCAGCCCAGTAGGTCTCAGCCTCACTTTACCCAGCCGCTATTCAAGACGGACTTGCTCTGGTTCAAATGCCTCTGACAGCCAGAATCACCCTCCAGCCAGGGACTGTGCTCCAGACAGGGACTCTCAGCCATCTCCCCACCCCCCACCACCAGTGCCCAGGCCCACGGTGGCAGCCTGGCAGCCCCAGACATAGCCCTGTGCCCTTGGTGAGTGGCAGCAACCAAGGCACTCCCAAAGGCCCTTTCTTCTTCTTCTTCTTCTTTTGAGATGGGGTCTTGCTATGTTGCCCAGGCTGGTCTTGAACTACTGGGCTCAAGTGATCCCCCACCTCAGCCTTCCAAAGTGCTGGGATTACAGGTATGAGCCACTGCCCCCAGCCCAGAAATCCCTTCCTGACCCAAAGTCACCAGCATTCTTCTTCCTTACCCTCCTTTCCTCACAGCTGTCCACACAGCTGCTGGGGCCTGGGACACCTGGCCTACGACAAGTGTCCCTAGACGGACCTGGCATCCCAGGGCAAAAGAAAGCCTGGTGGGATGTGCTGAGGGGTTCCATCTATCGCAGAATTAATAAAAGCAAAGTCCTGCACCAACCTGAGCACCCATCACTGGGGACCAGGTGCGGGGGTTCCCACACAGCGGCCTGGAAAAGGAGGAAGACAGATCTTTCTGGATGTCTTGACGTGGAAGGAGCTCCTGGGCAGGTTGCTGAGTGAGGGAAGCAGGGTGCAGACTTGGGTGCTGAGAGAGATCATTTCTGGGGAGGAGAGAAGAAGGGAGGGAGAAAGTGACAGAGACAGGCTGGGGCGTGGTGGCTCATGCCTGTAATACCAACACTTTGGGAAGCCAAAGAGGGTGGATCGTCTGAGCTCAGGAGTTCGAAACCAGCCTGACTAACAGGGCAAAACTCCATCTCTGCTAAGAATACAAAAAGTTAGCCAGGCATGGTAGTGCATGCCTGTGGTCCCAGCTACTTGGGAGGCTGAGGCGGGAGAATCACCTGAGCCTGGGAGGCAAAGGTTGCAGTGAGCTGAGATCACACCACTGTACTCCAACCTGAGTGAACGAGCGAGACCCAGTCTCAAAAAAATAAAAGGGCTGGGTACAGTGGCTCACATCTGTAATCCCAGCACTTTGGGAGGCCGAGGCGGGTGGATCACCTGAGGTCAGGAGTTCGAGACGAACCTGGCCAACATGGTGAAACCCCATCTCTACTAAAGATACAAAAAAAATTTAGCTGGGCATGGTGGCAGGCACCTGTAATCCCAGCTATTCGGGAGGCCGAGGCAAAAGAATCACTTGAACCCAGGAGGTGGAGATTGCAGTGAGCCGAGATCCTGCCACTGCACTCCAGCCTGGGTGAGGGAGTGAGACTGTCAAAAAAAAAAAAAAAAGCCAGGTGCTGCAGTGGTACATGCCTGTAGTCCCAGCTACTTGAGACTGAAGCGGGAGGATCACTTGAGCCCAGGATTTCGTGGCTGCAATGAGCTATGATCATGCCTGTGAATAGCCATTGTACTCCAGCCTGGGCAACATAGTGAGACCCCCTTCCTAAAAACAAAACAAAACCTGGTCAGAGCCTTCAGAGTCTCCCCAAGAAGTGTCTGTGGAGATGGGAGATTCCTAGGGTGGGGGGAAACCCACTCTGGGCCCAGGGCTCCTTCTCCACCCCACGGAGGATCCAAACTCACCCCCCAGCCCCACCACCATCCTCTCAAATCCTCTCAGCCCCAGGAACGCCCACCTCCCCAGGCCCCAGGCAGTTACTCTATTCTCCTGGTGCAAGCTCTGGTTACTGTAATCTCTGGTATATGAGCCCCTGAGGGTTCCCAGGGGATATTGTTCCTCCCCCATCTCTGCCTCTAAATGGGAGCCTGTCCCCCAGGGAACTTCACTGTTCACTCTTCAAGGATGCTTCTCCTCCCCTATTCCTTTCTCTATTAATTACTGTGTATTTTTATCCAAGTAATGCAATAGTTTAAAGTATAGGCACATGATATGCATAGAATTTTAAAAGGCAAATAGACATAATGAAAAGCAGCAGCCCCTCCCCACCTATCCCACTCTTAATCCTCCCCAGAGACAGCCACATTCAACTCTTTTGGCTTCTTTTTCTGGATTTTATCTCCATGTTTATAAATAACATTCTTGTGCTGCTGTTACTTGATTTAACAACCCAGCCATTATCTACTGGCTTTCCCTTACGGAATATGAGTTCACATTTTTTACACTCTTCCATGCAACACATCCCCCCATACTCTCCCTGTGTCACCTCTCATTATCAATGTCTAGCAATTTTGGATGAAATCAAAATTCAGTTTCATCGTAATGATTATATAACACAGTTTGCTACTGAGCCAACTAATGCACTGTGGTTACGTTTCCTTTCTGGTTTAACTTTCAGTTTCTCATGAAGTTAATAATTGCCTTTCTTTTTGGTTGCTTAGTGTAGTTAGGCTCCTTCCAAAGTAACTCCCAGGCTGAGGACAGTGGCTCATGCCTATAGTCCTAGCACTTTGGGAAGCTGAGGTGGGCGGATTGCCTGAGCTCAGGGGTTCGAAGTCAGCCTGGGCAATTTGGTGAAATCCTGTCTCTATTAAAAATACAAAAAAAATTTAGCTTGGTGTGGTGGCATGTGCCTGTAGTCCCAGCTATGCGAGAGACTGAGGCAGGAGAATCCCTTAAACCCAGGAGCCGAAGGTTGCAGTGAGCCGAGATCACACTACTGCACTCCAGCCTGGGTGACAGAACAAGACTCTGTCTCCAAAAAAAAAAAAAAAAATTAGCTCCCAAAGATCCATGCCCTCAGCGTTTGTACGCTTTTGTAGTCCCTCTCGTTGAGTGTGGGAATGACCTGTGACTCACTGGAACCAGCAGGACAAAGGTGATGGAATATATCATATCACATAAGACTGTCGTGCCCATCTTGCTTGAGTCTCTTCCCCTCTCACTGGCTTAGAAAAAGGAAGCTGCCGCCGGGCATGGTGGCTCACGCCTGTAATCCCAGCACTTTGGGAGACCGAGGTGGGTGGATCACCCAAGGTTGGGAGTTCGAGACCAGCCTGACCAACATGGAGAAACCCCGTCTCTACTAAAAATGCAAAATTAGCCGGGCATGGTGGTGCATGCCTGTAATCCCAGCTACTTGGGAGGCTGAGGCAGGAGAATCACTTGAACCCAGGAGGCGGAGGTTTTGGTGAGCCGAGATCTCTCCACTACACTCCAGCCTGGGTGACAGAGTGAGACTCTGTCTCAAAAAAAAAAAAAAAGAAGGAAGCTGCCATGCTTATATTGAGAGGCCCCCATGGCAAGGAACTGCCATGTGGAGCTAATAGCTTGCCTCTAGGATCTAAGGGCAGCCTCTAAATCCAATAGTTGGCCAAAAAAAGCTGTAGGACCCTCAGTCCTACAGCAGCAAATAACTGAACTCCACCAGCAACTTCGGTGAGCTCAGAAGCAGATCCTTCCCCAGCCAAATTCAACTGAAATCCCAGTGGGCCCCTTGATTGCAGCTTTGTGAGACCCTAAGCAAATGACCAGGTCAATCATGCCCAGATGCACAGAAACTGTAAGATAAATAAATATGTGTTCAGTTATTTGTTTTTCTCCTTCCTTCCTCCCTCCCTCCCTTCCTTCCTTTCTCACTTTCTCTCTTTCCTTCCTTCCTTCATTCCTTCCTCTCTCTTTCTCTCTTTTCTTTTCTTTTTTCTTTTCTTTTCTTTTCTTTTCAGAGTCTTGCTGTCTTGCCCAGGCTGGAGTGCACGCACTGGTGTGATCTTGGCTCACTGGCACCTCCGCCTCCCAGGCTTAAGCAATCCTCCCACCTGAACCTCCTGAGCCAGCTGGGACTACAGGTGCACACCACCATGCCCGGCTAGTGTTTGTATTTTTTTGTAGAGATTTTTTTTTCAAGATAGAGTCCTGTGCTGTCGCCCAGTCTGGAGTGCAGTAGTGCAATCTCAGCTCACTGCAACCTCCACACCCCAGGTTCCAGCGATTCTCCTGCCTCAATCTCCCAAGTAGCTGGGATTGATTACAGGTGCCCACCACCACACCTGGCTAATTTTTGTATTTTTAATAGATTTGGGGTTTCACCACCTTGCCCAGGCTGCTTTTGAACTCCCAGACTCAAGTGATCCACCTGCCTCCGTCTCCCAAAGTGCTGGGATTACAGGCGTGCGTGCCCGGCCAGTGTGAGGTTTAGATTCCGAGTTTAACCAGACTCCCTCACTGTCCACCGGTGAAACCTGTCCATAGGAGAGGTCCTAGTTTTCATAGGGTCTTCCCTGCCCTGTCACCTGCCTGGCCCACACCATCCGCCTCCTCCACCCATATACAGAGGACCCCGACCGCTTCCTGTCTGCACCTTAGCAGCCGCCAGCAGAGAGAGACGCTGGCAGACAGGTCGGGATGCCTTACACTCATGGAGAGGGTGCGGGGCTCACTGCTGTCTCCTCTCTCTCCAGACCTCCTCCTCCACTGGCTCATCCCCAGCGTGGGCCACCTCATCTAGGCAGTCTTCCCTAAGCGGCCCTGGCAGAATTGGGCTCTTCGTCCTGTCCGGCTCATCCCAGCCAGGAATCTTACTGTATTCCACAAACAACTGCAAAGCAGGCCTCACACCCACCTCCCTCCTCCTCCTCACCACCCGCACCAGGGTCGGGAAGCACCGTCTGGGAGTTGCAGGATGAAGCAACGGTTCTTTTCTTCCCCGGCTTGCAGAGCTCTGGGAAGGCACAGAGGCCAGTGGGATCTAGTAAAATACGAATGAGCCACTCTGCACCCAGCTGCGGCTCCTCGGGCTGCTGGGCTGAGATCCAGAGGCTGCATGCGGCCCGCAGCCCTCCTTTCTGCTCCCCACCCCCACCCCGCTGTTCTTTCAAGGGAGCCCTGGAATCCTCTCTTAGGGCCAACCGCTGGGGGCACTTTCTTCCCCCAGACCTGCCCCCTCTCTAGTCCTGTCCAAACTCACCCTGTAGGTCTCCCCGTGTCTCCTACTGGGAATCTCTGGATACCCCCTTCCCCACAGTTCTGTGGCACATGTCACCCTTGGAACTGGCTCAGGTGTGGTTCCTGGCTGTAAACGCCGGGCGGGCAGTGGAGCTGTGTCGCCTCCGCCAGACCCCAGGCTGTCTCACAGAGGCCTGGAAGGGTCAGGCTCCTGGTCTCCGGTTAAAGCACTGCCCCGACCCTATGTGCCGTCTGTAAAATGCGTCAAGGATTCTCCCTTCCCCGCAAGGCCGGGGGCTTGAAGGGGAGACCAGGCCCAGAGGAGGCGGCGGCCCGGCTGCGGAGGTGGGATGGGGGTGGACAAGTTTGCAAGGCGAGGCCGGGTTTGGAAAGCAATCGGATTACTCCTCCCCATCAGGCTGGAGGGCAGGGTTCAAAGTCCCCACTTAGGCCGGGCGCGGTGGCTCAAGCCTGTAATCCCAGCACTTTGGGAGGCCGAGGCGGGTGGATCACGAGGTCAGGAGATCGAGACTATCCTGGCTAACATGGTGAAACCCCGTCTCCACTAAAAATACAAAAAACTAGCCGGGCGTGGTGGCGGGCGCCTGTAGTCTCAGCTACTTGGGAGGCTGAGGTGGGAGAATGGCGCGAACCCGGGAGGCGGAGCTTGCAGTGAGCCGAGATCACGCCACTGCACTCCAGCCTGGGAGCACAGCGAGACTCCATCTCAAAAAAAAAAAAAAAAAAAAAAACAAAGTCCCCACTTAATCTCCTGCGGGAAGACAGGGGCGCACGCCCGGGGTGGGGAGCCGTCAGCACGCGACCCCCCCACCTCCAGCCTGGGGAGTCGGGACGCGGTGGGGAGGGGCGGGGAAGCCACGGAGGCCGGTCCGGGAGCCTTGAAGGGGCGCAAGCGGAACGGAGGCGGTCGGGTCTGGGTTCCCACCTCGACGACACCCCGCCCCCGAGGCAACGGGCCGCGCCTTCCTCCTGAACCTGCGGGGTGCGCGATCCCCGGGAGGAGACGGCGGGGCCCCCTCCGGGTGTTTCTGCGCCTCCTCGAGCTCCGTCCTCGGCGACCGCGCCCGCCGGCAGTGGACAAGAGCTCGCCGCCACGCCCAGGCCGTCGCCCCATTTCCCAGTCTGGGAGGCGGGGCGGGGACTCCTGGGGCTGGGCGCGGGTCCTCCAACCCCGACCCGGCAGGCGCCCCCAACCCCGGCCGCGCGCAGGAGGAGCCCGCGCCTCTGGGTTTTCGCCCGCCCCGGCCCCCTGCCCCCGGCGCAGATGTTCTCCCGCGGGGCCTTCCGGGCAGCGTTTCAGGGGCCCTCATCTGGTTTTGCGGGGCGGAAATGGGCCGCCCAAGGCGCCATCACCACCTGGCAAGGCTTAGGGAGCCACTGGCCAGGATGGGGAGCCCCGCGGGCTGGGCGGATGCCGTGGGCCAGGCTCCCCACGGCCGCACCTTCTTCCCTCCTCCCAGTTCTCTGGCGAGGGGGGGGATCTCCGCCTCCTGTTACAGCCGGAGAAACTGAGGCTCAAAGAGGTTGCATCACTTTATCAGGTTCAGCCATCCGGCTTTGAGCAGAGCCCTAAAGGATGGGAAAGATCTGGACATTTGGAGAAGGGAGAGGGGCAGGTTAGGCAGGAGAATGACTCGGACAAAGGCTGGAAATGCAGGTGGAGGCCTGTGGCCTGCTAGGCTGGACTAGGTGGTGGGGACGGCACACCCGCCCCTCTGGGGGATGGTCAGTGGAGCCTTTGCTGGCATCTGGGGGCTGGGTGGGCACATGCAGCTGGGAGGAGCCGGGCGGAGTGGTCCAGTGTTTGCTGGAGAGATTCCGAGGCTGGTCCCGAGGGACAGAGACAGACACTGGGACAGGCAGACAGGCCTTGGCCAGAGCTTATGGCCCCTGGTGAGTGCTGGACATTGATTCTGGGGACACACCAAATATCTGCATTTGTTGGGTGGTGGGGTGGGGTGGAGGAGGCGAGGTAGGCTGGATTCTTGTGGCCCTCTGCAAGAATCCCTCATTTGTACTCTCAAAGGTATGGGAGGCCAAATGCGGTGGCTCATGCCTGTAATCCCAGAATTTTGGGAAGCCGAGGTGGGAGGATGGCTTGAGGCCAGGAGTTCAAGACCAACCTGGCCAACACAGCAAGACCCCATCTCTAATACATGCATATATAAATATTTAAATAGAAAAAAAAAGATGTGGGAAAAGTTAGGTCGTTTTCTTGGGCTCCCTGAAGAGGGAGGTGCCCAGCAGTGTGACAGCCTGGCCTAAGGGTCAGGTTGCTTCATGAAGAGCGATGGCTCCCAGGGGCTGAGGGCAGAGGCTAGAGGGCAGGGTGCTGGGCACATAGGCTGGACTGGCTGGGGCAATGGATGGGGGGCACCACCCTGGGTGGGGCACCTGGGACACGTGGCCTCAGGGCTGGTGAGTTGGGAGGCCACATCTGGGGGATCAGCCCAGACAGGGTCTGGGGCGGCACTGGCCCACTGAGAAGGTAAAGAATGTGGCCATGCTCCCACCCAGCCACCAGAATGGAAAGCTTGACCCCCGTGGACCCTGACCTCACACTGCCCTGCTCCTGTGCCATCACACGGCCAGGCCGCTCCCCCAGAGGAGTCCGCACCACTGCAGCCTCCTTCCCAGACTCCCCCACACTCTAGCTGACTCCCTCTTCCCTGGGCCATCTTTAGACGCAGAGCCCTTGGCCCCTGACCTTAGCCCTCTTCTGTCCGACCTCCAACCCCTCTCCTGCGGGTGAGCTCCTCTTCCCAACCCTTTACCCTCCACCCCTGGCTTAGGGCGCCCACAGAGCCTCTTCTGATGTCACCTTTTCCTGAACTGATCCAATATCAGCTCCCATGGGGGACATAGTGACATATCTTGCAGGCTCTGAGGCCCAGCCTGCCCAGCCCAGCTTCCTCCTTGGGTACAAACCCGTGTAGATTGGAATTCCAGCCAGTTCCAGAACTCTTACGGGCTGAGAGATTTGAGAACAAGTTACTTTTCCTCTCTCTCTTTTTAAAATTATTTTTATTTTATTTATTTATTTATTTTTGAGATGGAGTCTCGCTCTATCACCCAGGCTAGAGTGCAGTGGCGCGATCTCAGCTCACTGCAACCTCTGCCTCCCAGGTTCAAGGGATTTTCCTGCCTCAGCCTCCCGAGTAGCTGGGACTACAGGGATGTGCCACCAAGGCCGACTAATTTTTTTTTTTTTTTGAGACGGAGTCTCACTCTGTTGCCCAGGCTGGAATGCAGTGGCACGATCTTGGCTCACTTCTACCTCCGTCGCTTGGGTTCAGGCAATTTTCTGCCTCTGCGTCCTGAGTAGCTGGGATTATAGGTGCCTGCCACCACGCCCCGCTAGTTTTTGTATTTTTAGTAGAGATGGGGTTTCACCATGTTGGCCAGGCTGGTCTTGAACTCCTGACCTTGTGATCCACCCACCTCGGCCTCCCAAAGTGCTGGGATTACAGGTATGAGCCACTGCGCCTGGTCACTTCTCCTATCTTTATTGCCCCATAAAGTGAGGCTCACATGCTGAGCCCAAGGTGGTAGTGAGGGCTCAACATAAAGTTCTCAGAGCAGTGCCTGGACAGAGTAAGTGTTCAAGTATGATTGTGATCCATTCCAAGAGAGGACGCCTTACCAACTCTGTAGGACTCCTCACTGGGCGCTCGTCACACTCAGCCTCCAGGAAGGCCCCCAGTGATCCCTGCCTCTTGCTGTCTGTTCCCTTATGTACTCCCTGAGTGTGAGTGGGACTGGGTGACTTAGGAATAGAATACAACCCACACGGCCCAGCACAGTGGCTCACGCCTGTAATCCCAGCACTTTGGGAGGCTGCGACGGATGGATCACAAGGTCAGAAGGTTGAGACCAGCCTGGCCAACATGGTGAAACCATGTCTCTACTAATAATACAAAAATTAGCCTGGCATGGTGGCGGGCACCTGTAATCCCAGCTACTCAGGAGGCTGAGACAGGAGAATCACTTGAACCTGGGAGGTGGAGGTTGCAATAAGCTGAGATTGTGCCACTGGACTCCAGCCTGGGTGACAGACAGAGACTCCATCTCTCAAAAAAAAAAAAAAAAAAAAAAAACCAACATTGTGCTGGAAGCGGTGGCTCACACTTGCAATCCTAGCACTTTGGGAGGCCAAGGTGGGTAGATCACGAGGTCAGGAGATCGAGACCATCCTGGCTAACACGGTGAAACCCCATCTCTACTAAAAATACAAAAAATTAGCCGGGCTTGGTGGCAGGTGCCTGTAGTCCCAGCTACTACTCGGGAGGCTGAGGTAGGAGAGTGGCGTGAGCCAGGGAGGCGGGACTTGCCGTGAGCCGAGATCATGCCACTGCACCCCAGCCTGGGCGACAGAGTAAGACCCTGTCTCAAAAAAAAAAAAAAAAGTCCCGGTGCGGTGGCTTACACCTGTAATCCCAGCACTTTGGGAGGCCGAGGCAGGCAGATCACCTGAGATTGGGAGTTCGAGACCAGCTTGACCAACATGGAGAAACCCTGTCTCTTCTAAAAATACACAATTAGCTGACTGTGGTGGCACATGTGTGCAATCCCAGCTACTCGAGAGGCTGAGGCAGAAGAGTTGCTTTAACTCAGGAGGTGGAGGTTGCAGTGAGTGGAGATCGCACCATTGCACTCCAGCCTGGGCAACAAGAGTGAAACTTCATCTTTAAAAAATAAAAATAAAAATAAATTAGCCAGGTGGTGCAACACCTGTGGTTCCAACTACTCGGGAGGCTGAGACAGGAGAATTGCTTGAGCCCAGGAGACTGAGGCTGCAGTTAGCTATGATGGCACCACTGTACTCCAGACTGGGTAACAGAGCAAGACAGTATCAAAAAAAAAAAAATATATATATATATACACACACACACACACACACACACAAGTATATATGTGTATATATGTGTATGTATATACACATGTCTATACATACACATATAGACATGCATATGTATACACATATATACATATGTACACATATAGACATAAATGTGTGTATATATATACGTATATATGTGTGTGTGTATATATATAGTCCACGTGATGGGACATCCCTTCTGAGATTAGGTTAGAAAAAGACCAACTTTTGTTTTGGATACTGGTGCCCCCATTCTTGCTCTCTTGCCCTGGGGAGAGCCAGCTGTCCCAAGCGGGAGAGGCAAAGGTGGCCAGTAGCTGAAGGCTTCCCGCTGTGGGTGAGCTCAGAACAAATCCCTCCAAGAACAAATCCCTGCTGTCCCCTCTGCAGCCTGGGTCAGAGCCATGGGCTGGGTGGGCCACTTCTGAATTTCTAACCCACCTATGCTGTGAGATGGTGTTTGGTTTTCAGTTGCTAAGCTTTGAGGTAATTGACTATGCAGTAATAAATAGATACCTAATACCAAAGTTGACTGAAAAAGCCATTTACAGTAGAAAACCGTCTACTGTAAACAGGAGGCCAAGGCGGGTGGATCACAAGGTCAGGAGTTCAAGACCAGCCTGGCTAACACAGTGAAACCCCGTCTCTACTAAAAATACAAAACTTAGCTGGGCGTGGTGGCAGGCGCCTGGACTCCCAGCTACTCAGGAGGCTGAGGCAGGAGAATCACTGGAACCCAGGGGGCGGAGGTTGCAGTGAGTTGAGATCGCGCCACTGCACTCCAGCCTGGGCAACAGTGCTAGACTCCGTCTCAAAAAAAAAAAAAAAAAAAAAAAAAAGACCAGCCTGGATAACATGGCGAAATCCCATCTCTACAAAAAATTAAAAAATTAGCCGAGTGTGGTGGTGCACACCTGTAGTAGTCTCAGCTATTTGGGAGGCTGAGGTAGGAGGATTGCTTGAGTCGAGGCGGTTGAGGCTACAGTGAGCTGTGATTGTGCCACTACACTCCAGCCTGGGTGACAGAGCGAGACCGTGGCTCATGTCTGTAATCCCAGCACTTTGGGAGGCCGAGGCAGGCAGATCACCTGAGGTCAGGAGTTCAAGACCAGCCTGGCCAACATGGCAAAACCCCGATGGAGGCTCTGTCCACGGAGCTGTCTGGCAGGTCCTTGCCACTGTACAGCACAGCCAGCACAGCCTCCAGGCCCGACACCTGGGTGAGTCATGGCCCCTCCATCACAGGTGATGCATGGCTCTACCCCGAAGGTGCTCGGCTGGACGAATTTCACACAAGGTGATGGGGGCCAGGGCATGTTTCGGGCAGGAAGTCAGCCCTGGACATCTCAATACTCACATGCGTGTCTCAGTCACACTGTGTTTGTGTGTGTGGAACAGTCACACTGTGTGTTTGTGTTTGCATGTGTGGAACATAGAGAGCTGATCACCTCAAGGGACATCCCAGCCCACAGCTCCCCACCGCACACGCCCCCCACTGCACACACCCCCCCACCACACCCACCCCACACTGCACACACACAAACATGTTCCCAATGCAAAGCAAGCAGTTTTGCCCCACGCGCTCATCCCAGAGGCAGGTGTCCGCTTCCACACCGTGTGGTGACGCACATGCACGACGGGGGCAGATCCCCAGCACCCGCCTTCTCGTGAGCCACGTTTGTTCTGGATTCAGATACGCCGAGCCCCGGGAACCAAGCTGCAGGGCCAGTGCCTTCCAGCCTCCCCAGCCAGGAGCCTCCAGTCCCTCAGGAGCTCCGCGGCCTTCAGGAGCCCCGGGAAGCACCCTCTGGCTCCCAAGCCCTTCCGGGCCTGCTGTAGAGTGGGGTGGGAAGCTGTTGGGAGGGAGGAGCAGAGGAGTTCTGGTCTCCCCTAGCCGGGCCTCCTGCTGGGACCCCTGCCAGCTGCTCCCCACCCCCAGCCTTGGCTCCAGGCCTGGCAGCCCCCGATTCCTCCCCTTCATACTCTCACAACTGCAAAGAAGGCCGGGGGAGGCCCCACTAAAGCACAGCCTCCAAAGTACACCTGGGGACTCCGGGACCCTGGGCGCCCTGAATCCCTCTGGGCCTCAGTTTCCCCCAGACAGACCCAGAATCAAGAGGGATCTTTGACGATGGGGGTGGGATTAGGCGTGTGTGTGCTTCCCGCACATCCTGGAAGGCTGTGGGCGTTCTTGGCAGGCAGCCACCAGTCCCCAGGCTCTGGAGGAGGAGGCCGGATGGGGGTGGGAGGCCGGGAGCCCCAGGGGAATGAGCTGCACCGCCCACGCCTCCATAGGAGCGGCCTCCACACACCCAGCACAGAGAGGCTGGAGCCACAGGGCCTCAGAGGAGCGGCTGGGCTCCCTGTTGCTGTGGGGGAGGGTTGTCTTGGGTGGTCTTCCTCCTACCCTTTGCCCAAAGGTGCTCTGGGACAGACCCCTGACCACCTCCAAAGACTTGGGCCTTAGTCTCCATAGAACGAGGGGTTTCTGGACCACCTGCCAGCTACCTGGGCAGGGCTGGGCACCAGCACTTTAGGTCCACTGAACGTTGGGGGCTGCCCAGTCCACCCCACTACTTTCACCTCTGTCCTGGGTTGCAAGAGCGGCTTCAAACCCCAGACGCTACAACCCAAGACCTCGAAACCCAGATCCTGGAATCCTAGACTCCAGAACCCCCAGACGGGAACCCGGACCAAGAATGTTCGCAAGAGCTGCTCAGGGGCCATGTGGGGCCTTTCCGTCCTTCTGTGACAAAGACACTTGTCACTCGCTGTCCAGGGATGGAGCATGGAGTGCCTGCCTTCAGAATCTGAAAGGCCTTCTCCAGAAACTCCTGGTCTCCACTCCCGGCCCGCCTAGGGGCGAGTGCGTCCCACCCGCTGTGGGCTGAACCTAGTCCTGGGGGCTCTTATCAGTGCCCTGAGAGGTCCCCGGGAGGGAGCCGCATCCCACCAACGGATGAGGACACAGGAGCCCCACAGAGCTCATCCCCAAACCCGGCCTTCCCAGAACAGAAAGATGGTGGCCCCCAGGAGGCCCTGCTGGCCCTGGCCTGGGTCTGCTGAGGGCAGGGCCTGGTGACAGTTTCCAGTGTGCCCTCTGCAACAGCCTTCTCAGGCTCTCACCGTCACCCCACCCAGTCTCTGTACACCGCTGCTTGGACAGCCGGGGGCACACAGAGCACGACGCTGGCCCAGCAGGACCAGGCTGGGGGCTGTACCTCAAACGCCTTTGACCTGAGTCCTCTAGTGGTTGGGAGGAGCCACCCCGACAGGGGCATCAGGTGATGTCCTAATTGCATCCAATTAGGATCCAATAGGCCTCAGTGGGCCCCACATAGCAGCTGGGGCCAATCCTGGAGGAGGGGATCTGAGCCCTGGGCGGGCTGGGCAGCTACGCAGGACTCTTCGGGGCCAGGCACGGCCTGGCTTTTCACACGACCCAGTCCCATCCCGGGGCCTCGGTCTTCTGTCTGTGTAACGGGAATACCCCCTTGAGGGCTGTGGTGAGGACCTGATGATGACGGCGAAGTGTCCTGGGCCCAGCTAGCCCTCCTGTCTTGGTCCTGGGGGGCGAGGTGGGGAGGGAGCTGGGGGCAGAGTGTGGCAGAGTCGTCCCCCTCCTGCCTTCCTGGCATGGCGTTGAGTCGGGAAAGGTCGCAAAGGGGTGGGCTCTCCTGAGCTGGTGGCCCAGGCGGCCGGGGAGGGCAGCACAGGGTGCCCCTGCTGGGTGCTGGGTAGGGCACCAGTGTCCGGAACGCTCAACACAGCCCTCCCCGTGGGGCTGCAAGGCCCCCACCCCGTATTAGCCTGGCAGCGCTGGGGATGTGGCACCAACACCTTCCAGTGGAAGTGTCTGTGGCGGGAGCTGAAGGCTGGGTATTTAAACATCTGGAACCAGCTCTGAAGGCCAGGCCTGCTGTGGGGGGGGTTGGGTTCCAGGCAGCCACCCAATGTGGGAAGGATCGCAGCAGTGTGGGCCAGTGGAGAGCGGTGGCTGGCTCCAAGTGCAGATTCTGCCTCAGTTTCTCCATGGGTGTCTTGGGGGCTGGTCTCCCTCAGCCCCAGCTGCCTGCCCTTCCCGCCCCCCCACACCTCATTCCTGCAGGTGGCCCTCCCTCCAGCCCCGGCTGGGACCCCTTCCCTGTGGCCGAGTTACCCCCTGGCCTGCACCGGCCAGTGGGGCTCCTGCTCCCACGGGGGCATCCTTCACGTATTTTTTCCCAAACCGCCCCTCTCCCGCGTCATCGCAGCTCCTTGGATTTACATTGGCCAGAGCAGCAGGCCTGGGCCACCCGTTCACCCGCCATCCCTGTCACTGAAGCTGGTGTGCCCTGGGACAGGGCCAGGGATGTGGCACAGGAGGCTGCCCAGCAAGTGCCTGAGGAAAGAGGGAAAGTCTGAATCACAGAAACAAACACATCAACAGATGCTGTTCACAGCTCACGAGAATCCCATGATATCCCCATTTACAGAAGTAGTGGGCTCGGAGAGGTTAAGCAACTTACCTGGAGTCACACAGCCCAGAAGTGGCAGAGCTGGGATTTGAAGTCAGATGAGTGAGCCTTCAGAACCAGACCCTTTCCCTGAAAAATGGGACCTCCTGGAGGCTGGATAAGGCCTCAGTGGAGACACTGTGGCCCTCACAGCAAGTCTGACAGACATACAAACAGAGACTCCAGGTCTTGCCCTGGGAGGAAAAAATGCTGGCCCTGCTTCCTCTCCTGCCTGGGGAAGGACGTGCACACACCAGGAAGCCACCAAGAGGGGCTCAGATCCCAGCAGGTTTGCCCCTGACCTGGGCCCCAGAGCCCCCTGTGGTCCTAGGTGTGAGGACCTGCCTGGGGACAGGGCTAGGCCGCTGGTCCCAGGGCCTTGCAGCCCCAAGGTGAGGGCTGTGTTGGGTGTCCTTCACACTGGTGCCCCACCCAGCACCCTGACGTACCCCCTGGGAGTCAGCTCTCCACAGCAGCTGAGGTTGGAGGGATTAGAGGCCCCAGAATTGCCCTGCCGGTCAGTCACCCTCAGAGCACCTGGGAGGACTCTCCCAGGAGCTTATTAGAAATGGAGGGTCCAGCCGGGCGCAGTAGCTCACGCCTGTAATCCCAGCACTTTGGGAGACCGAGGAGGCGGGTGGATCACGAGGTCAGGAGATTGAGACCATCCTGGCTACCATGGTGAAACCCTGTCTCTACAAAAAATACAAAAAATTAGCTGGACATGGTGGTGGGCGCCTGTAGTCCCAGCTACATGGGAGGCTGAGGCAGGAGAATGGCGTTAACCCGGGAGATGGAGCTTGCAATAAGCCGAGATCTTGCCACTGTACTCCAGCCTGGGCAACAGAGCGAGACCCCATCTCAAAAAAAAGAAAAAAAAAAAAGAAAGAAATGGAGGGTCCAGGCCGGGTACGGTGGTTCATGCCTGTAATCCCAGCACTTTGGGAGGCTGAGGCGGGGAGATCACAAGGTCAGGAGTTCGAGACCAGCCTGGGCGACATGGTGAAACCCCGTCTCTACTAAAAATACAAAAATTAGCCAGGCGTGGTTGCGCATGCCTGTAATTCCAGCTACTCGGGAGGCTGAGGCAGGAGAATCGCTTGAACCCGGGAGGTGGAGGTTGTGGTGAGCCAAGATTGCGCCACTGCACTCCAACCTGGACAACAGAATCGAGACTCCATCTCAAAAAAAAAGAAAAAAGCAAAAAGAAACAAGCCCTGACCTCTGCGCCCTCTCCTGTCTCCACCTCGCCAGGAGAAGCAGGCGGGCTCGCAGCTTATCTGCAAGGCTGTCGTCGTCGGGCAGGTCGGGGGACACACGGTAATCCCTCGAGCGTCCTATCGTTGTCCCTGGTCACTCCACAGTGATAGCATGAGGAACTTTCACTGAGCACTCCAGCTGTCCCGAGAGCTGTCAGGGGATCTCATCTGCTCACGACTCCTGGTTTTGCAGTGGAGGAAAGTGAGGCACAGAGAAGTTACACAATTTGTCTAGGGTAACACAGCTGCATGCATAGGAGCCGGGATTCGAACTCAAGCCATCAGGCCCAGAACCCCTGCTCTTAACCATGAAAGTTTGTAGGTTTTTTTTTTTTTTTGCCTGTGAGACAGAGTCTCGCTTAGTCGCCCAGGCTGGAGTGCAGTGGCGCAATCTCGGCTCACTGCAAGCTCCGCCTCCCGGGTTCACGCCATTCTCCTGCCTCAGCCTCCCGAGTAGCTGGGACTACAGGCGCCCGCCGCTTCGCCCGGCTAATTTTTTGCATTTTTAGTAGAGACGGGGTTTCACCATGTTAGCCAGGATGGTCTCGATCTCCTGACCTCGTGATCCGCCCGCCTCGGCCTCCCAAAGTGCTGGAATTACAGTCGTGAGCCACCGCGCCCGGCCAACCATGAAAGTTATATGTCTTCTTGTGTTAAACAGCTGGAGCCCCCATCATGTGACAGGGAGAATGGCCGTCTTTCTACCCTGGGTCCTACAGGAAGTTCAGGCACCCCTGGGGCTTCCTCCATTCTGAAGAAAGACTAGGAAAGCTTCTGTCCCAGGACACCCTTCTCTGCTGCCCGCTGCGCGGCTCCCAGGGCCTGGCTGCCAGGGAATTTACATGCCCTAGAGTCACAATGCTTCATCTGTGCTTGCTCAAGTCTCCCCTGCCCCGGTGCTCCCTCCACAGGCCTGGATCACAACCACATCGCCCTGAAGTTTCCCCAGAGCCTCTCCCCTCCCTGCCTGCCCCTCAGAGGGGTGAGGGCAGCAAGTGGCCTTGCAGGAAGGAACAGAGTGGCCTGGGGGCCCCTAGAGAGTCTCCCCGGAGCAACAGACTATCCACTCCAGCAAGGCACCCGGGCTCCCCTGACACCGGAGGCCAGATAGTCTTTTTTTTTTTTTTTTTTTTTTTTTTGAGACAGAGTCTCGTTCTGTCACCCAGGCTGGAATGCAGTGGCGCACTCCAACCTCCACCTCCTGGGTTCAAGTGATTCTCCTGCCTCAACCTCCCGAGCAGCTGGGATTACAGGCATGCACCACCACCCCTGGCTAATTTTTGTATTTTTAGTAGAGACGGGGGTTTCACCATGTCGCCCAAGCTGGTCTCAAACTCCTGACCTTGTGATCTGCCCGCTTCTGCCTCCCAAAGTGCTGGGATTATAGGCATGAACCACCGTGCCTGGCCTGGACCCTCCATTTCTTTTCGTTTCTTTTTTTTTTTTTTTTTTGAGATGGAGTGTCACTCTGTTGCCCAGGCTGGAGTGCAGTGGTGTGATCTCGGCTCACTGTAAGCTTCGCCTCCCAGGTTCACGCCATTCTCCTGCCTCAGCCTCCCAAGTAGCTGAGACTACAGTTGCCCGCCACCACACCTGGTTAATTTTTTGTATTTTTAGTGGAGACAGGGTTTCACTGTGTTGGCCAGGCAGGTCTCGAACTCCTGACCTCGTGATCCACCTGCCTCGGCTTCCCAAAGTGCTGGGATTATAGGCGTGAGCCACTGTGCCCCGCCCACTTTTCTTCTCTTTCTTTCTTTTTTTGTTTTTTTTTGGGATGGAGTTTCACTCTTGTCACCCAGGCTGGAGTGCAGTGGTGTGATCTTGGCTCACTGCAACCTCCGCCTCCCGGGTTCAAGTGATTCTCTTGCCTCAGCCTCCTGAGTAGCTGGGATTACAGGCAAGAGCCACCATGCCCAGCTAATTTTTGTATTTTTAGTAGAGATATGGTTTCACCATGTTGGCCAGGCTAGTCTCCAACTCCTGACCTCAGGTGATTCACCTGCTTTAGCCTCCCAAAGTGCTGGGATTACAGGCGTGAGACACCACACCTGGCCCTTTTTTTTTTTTTTGAGATAGAGTCTCACTCTGTTGCCCAGGCTGGAGTGCATTGGTGCTATCTCGGCTCACTGCAACCTCCACCTCCCGGTTCAAGTGATTCTCCTGCCTCATCCTTAATAATAGCTGGGATTACAGGCACCTGCCACCATGCCCGGCTAATTTTTGTATTTTTAGTAGATACGGGGTTTCACTATGTTGGCCAGGCTGGTCTCGAACTCCCGGCCTCAGGTGATCCGCCCACCTCAGCCTCGCAAAGGGCTGGGATTACAGACATGAGCCACCGCGTCTGGCCCGGTTTTTTTTTTGTTGTTGTTTGTTTGCTTTTGCTTTTGTTTTTGAGACAGAATCTCACTTTGTCGCCCAGGCTGGAGTGCAGTGGCATGATCTCGGCTCACTGCAAGCTCTGCTTCCCGGGTTCACGCCACTCTCCTGCCTCAGCCTCCCGAGCCGCTGGGACTATGGGTGCCCGCCACCATGCCTGGCTAATTTTTTTTTTGTATTTTTAGTAGAGATGGGGTTTCACCGTGATAGCCAGGATGGTCTCGATCTCCTGACCTCGTGATCCGCCCATCTCGGCCTCCCAAAGTGCTGGGATTACAGGTGTGAGCCACTGCGCCTGGCCTGGCCAGGCTTTTTTTTTAAGTAAATAAATATACATCTATTTTTTGCAGAGAGGGAGTATTGCCACGTTGCCCAGGCTGGTCTTCAGCTCCTGTGCTTCAGCGATCCTCCCACCTCGGCCTCCCAAAGTGTAAGAGTTGTGTGAACCAGAACAAACTCCATCTTGAAAAGGGGCTGAGTGAAATGGAGCTGAGACCTACTGGGCTGCAATCCCAGGAGGTTAAGCCATTCTAAGTCACAGGATGAGACAGGAGGTCAGCACAAGATACAGGTCACAAAGACCTTGCTGATAAAACAGCTTGCAGTAAAGAAGCCGGCCAACACCCACCCAAACCAAGGTGGAGACAAGAGTGACCTCAGGTTGTCCTCACTGCTACATTCCCTCCAGTGCCATGACAGTTTACAAATGCCATGGCAACGTCAGGAAGTTACCCTAGATGGTCTAAAATGGGGAGGCATGAATAATACACCCCTTATTTAGCATATAATCAAGAAATAACCATAAAAATGCACAACGTTGGCCAGGCGTGGTGGCTCACATCTGAAATCCAAGCACTTTGGGGGGCCAAGGCGGGCAGATCATCTGAGGTCAGGAGTTCTAGACCAGCCTGGCCGACATGGTGAAACCCTGTCTCTACTGAAAATACAAAAATTAGCTGGGCTTGGTGGCTCATGCCTGTAATCCCAACTCCTCTGGAGACTGAGGCAGGAGAATCACTTGAATACGGGAGGCAGAGGTTGCAGTGAGCCAAGATCTCGCCACTGCACTCCAGCCTGGGAAACAGAGGGAGAAACAAACAAACAAAAGGGCAACCAGCTGCCTTCGGACCTGCTCTGCCTATGGAGTAGCCATTCTTTTTTTTTGAGATGGAATCTTCTTGCTCTGTTGCCCAGTCTGGAGTGCAGTGGCACAGTGTCGGCTCGCTGCAAACTCTGCGTCTTGGGTTCAAGCGATTCTCCTGCCTCAGCCTCCCGAGTAGCTGGAATTAGAGGTGCCTGCCACCATGCCCAGCTAATTTTTTGTATTTTTAGTAGAGACGGGCTTTCTCCATGTTGGCCAGGCTGATCTTGAACTCCTGACCTTGTGATCTGCCTGCCTTGGCCTCCCAAAGTGTTGGGATTATAGGCGTGAGCCACCACACCCGACCCAGAACAGGCAACTTTTTTTTTTTTTTTTGAGATGGAGTCTCACTCTGTCACCAGGGCTGGAGTGCAGCGGCGCGATCTCAGCTCACTGCAACCTCCACCTCCTGTATTCAAGCGATTCTCCTGCCTCAGCCTCCTGAGTAGCTGGGATTACACGTGCCTGCCATTATGCCCAGTTAATTTTTTTAAGTAGAGGGGTTTCACCGTGTTGGCCAGGCTGCTCTTGAACTCCTGACCTGGTGATTCACCCACCTTGGCCTCCCAAAGTGCTGGGATTACAGGCGTGAGCCACCGCACCCAGCCAGGCAACTTTTAAACCCAGGCAATTTCTGTTCTTGTCTTTGGCCACTCTGGGCTCCCTGCTTCGAAGTCTCAAAATGTCAAGTCAGGGAGGGTCCTTGGAGATTATCTTTCTACGTCCTCATTTCAAAGACAGGCAGGAGCTCAGAGATGTGAAGGGATTTGCCCAAGGACACGCAGCTTGTCAGTGATTACATCAGATATTGCTCATGGTCCTCCACTTCTGGTCCCCACCTCCCCCTCTCCCAGAGATCCAAGGGATTAGAATCTCTGATATTTTATCAGGGCATTTGCTGCCTGGAATTAAGACATTTCCCAGCCTCCCCTACACATAGGTGTGGCCATGTGACTAATTTTTGGCCTTAATGTAAGGAGTGTGTTTGACTTCATAAAGAGTCCTTAAAGGGAAAGGCACACTCTACTCCCTTCTCATTTCTGGGAATGTAGATTAAATGGCAGGAGTTTCAGCAACCATTTTGAACACGAAGTGATCTCAGAAATGAAAACTATTCATGTGGCTGGGTGCAGTGGCTGACGCCTGTAATCCCAGCACTTTGGGAGGCCAAGGTGGGCGGATCACCAGGTCAGGAGATCGAGACCATCCTGGTTAACACGGTGAAACTCCATCTCTACTACAAATACAAAAAATTAGCTGGGTGTGGTGGTGGGCACAGCTACTTGGGAGGCTGAGGCAGGAGAATGGTGTGAACCTGGGAGGCGGAGGTTGCAGTGGGCCGAGATCCCGCCACTGCACTCCAGCCTGGGCCACAGAGCGAGACTCCGTCTCAATAAAAAAAAACTATTCATATGGGCTGAACGCAGTGGCTCATGCCTGTAATCCCAACACTTTGGGAAGCCAAGGCAGGAGAATTGCTTGAGTCCAGGCATTCAAGATCCCCACCTGGGAAACCAAGGGAGACCTCCATCTCTACAAAAAGCACGAAAATGAGCCGGGCATGGTAGTGTGGGCCTGTAGTCCCAGCTGCTTGAGAGGCTGAGGTGGGAGGATCACCTGAGCCCAGGAGTTGGAGGCTGCAGTGAGTTGTGATCGTACCACTGTTAGCGGTGGAGGGTTTCCAGGATCTTGGTGTCTTGAACAAAGAATTGGACAAAACGTATAAACAAAGCAAGGAAAGAATGAAGAAACAAAAGCAGAGCTTTATTGAAAACAAAAGTACAATCTGCTGCACAGAGTGGGAACGGGCCGGAGCATAGAGGCTCAAGAGCCCGTTACAGAATTTTCTGGAGTTTAAATACCCTCTAGAGGTTTTCCATTGGTTATTTGGTGTGCACCCTATGTAAATGAAGAGGCTTAAAGTGAGCTACCAAAGTGAAGTTACAAAGCTATTTACTGTGTGTACACCCTATGTAAATGAAGAGGATGAAGTTACAAAGTCATGTACTTGGTGAACACCCTATGTAAATGAAGAGGATATTTCCTGTTGTGGCTGAAGTGCCTCCTCTCTCCTCTCCGTTTGATTTAGTTCTGGGAAGTCCTCAGGTTCCCTGCCTCCAGGTCTTATTCTCCTGTCTCAGCACTGCACTCAAGCCTGGGCCACAAAGCCAGATTCTGTCTCTAAAAAAAAGGAAAAAAAGAGGCCAGGCACAGTGACTCCTGCCTGTAATCCCAGTACTTTGGGAAGCTGAGGAGGGTGGATCACGTGAGGTCAGGAGTTGGAGACCAGCCTGGCCAACATGGTGAAACCCTGTCTCTACTAAAAAGACAAAAAATTAGCCAGGTGTGGTGGCATGCACTTGTAGTCCCAGCTACTCTGGAGGCTGAGGCGGGAGAATCACTTGAACCCGGGAGGCGGAGGTTGCAGTGGGCCAAGATTGCGCCACTGCACTCCAGCCTGGGCAACAGAGCAAAACTCCATCTCAAAAAACAACAAACAAAAAGAAAAAAAATAAAACTACGTATGGCAGAGCCACAGGATAAAAGGAGTAAAGGGAGCCCAGGTTCCTGACACTGTGACACTCCTTGTCATACAAGCCCTGGCACCCTCTAAACAGATTTTGTTTTTGTTTTTGAGACGGTGTCTTGCTCTGTTGTCCAGGCTGGAGTGCAGTGGCACAATTCAGCTCACTGCAACCTCCGCCTCCCCGGTTCAAGTGATTCTCCTGACTCAGCCTCCCGAGTAGCTGGGATTACAGGCGCCCACCACCACACTCAGCTAATTTTTTTGTATTTTTAGTAGAGACGGGGTTTCACCATGTTGGTCAGGCTGGTCTCGAACTCCTGACCTCAAGCAATTCACTCACCTCGGCCTCCCAAAGTACTGGGACGACAGGTGTGAGCCACCGCGCCCGGCCAATATCTTGACAATGAAAGAAAAATAAGCTTCCATCGAGTCTGAGCTGTCCTTTTCTCAGGTTTTCTACTGGGTCTGCTTGACTCTGAGTCTAGCACTTTTCTTGCTTTTCCAGCTTTTCTTCTCTGAGGAGGTGCAGTGAGGAACAGAGAGGTCATGGTTCAGACTAGGCCCTGGGGTTTATGATTTGACATTTTATGTAGGGTGCAGGGACCCCAAATGATTTCTATCTTTATTTTATTATTTATTTATCTTTTGGGACGAGTTCTGCTCTGTCACTCAGCCTGGAGTATAGTGGCTCCATCCTGAGTCACTGCAACCTCTGCCTCCTGGGTTCAAGTGATTCTCCTGCCTCAGCCTCCTGAGTAGCTGGGATTATAGGGGTGTGCAATCACGCCCAGGTAATTTTTGTATTTTTAGTAGAGACAAGGTTTCACCATGTTGGTCACGCTGGTCTCGAACTCCTGACCTCGTGATCTGCCTGCCTTGGCCTGCCAAAGTGCTGGGATTACAGGCGTGAGCCATAGTGCCCAGCTATTATTTTATTTTATTTTATTTTATTTTATTTTATAGAGAGGGAGTTTCGCTCTTGTTGCCCAGGTTGGAGTGCAATGGCATGATCTCGGCTCACCACAACATCTGCCTCCCGGGTTCAAGTGATTCTCCTGCCTCAGCCTCCTGAGTAGCTGGAATTACAGGCATGTGCCACCACGCCTGGCTAATTTTGTATTTTCATTAGAGACAGGGTTTCTCCATGTTGGTCAGGCTGGTCTCGAACTCCTGACCTCAGGTAATCTGACCACTTTGGCCTCCCAAAGTGCTGGGATTACAGACTTGAGCCACTGCACCCAGCCTTTATTTTTAATTTATTATATATTTTTTAGACAGGGTGTTGCTCATTGTCCAGGCTGGAGTGCAGTGGTGTGATCACAGATCACTGCAGACTTCACCTCCAGAACTCAAATGATCCTCCCATCTCAGCCTCCTGAGTAGCTGGGACTCTGCCATTGCACCTGGCCCAAAAATGATTTTTAGTCATTAACCCCTTTTTCTTTCTTTGTTTTATTTTTGTTTTTTTGAGACAGGGTCTCGCTCTCTCACCCAGGTTGTAGTCCAATGGTGTGATCTCCATTCACTGCAGCCTCGACCTCCTGGGTTCAAGTGATCCTCCCACCTCAGCCTGTCGAGTAGCTGAGACTACAGGTGCACACCACCACCCCCAGCTAATTTTTTTTTTTTTTTTATAGAGACGGTTTCACCATGTTGCCCAGACTGGTCTTGAACTCCTGGGTTCAAGCGATCCTCCAGCTTTGGTCTCTCAAAGTGGTAGGATTACAGGCTTGAGCCACTGTGCCTGGCCGCTAAACCCATTTTCACAGGAAATTTTACTCAGAAGCTCAACAACAACAACAAAATCACTTCCTGAACTGAGAATGTCCAGTTGAAGTGAGTGGGGTGGGAGCCTTACCCACGTGGCCTCCCCTCCTAGGTCCCTAGTTCCCTAAGCCTCTGGCACAGCTACGTATTTATTTATTTATGTATTTATGTATGTATTTATGAGACGGAGTCTCGCTCTGTCTCCCAGACTGGAGTGCAGTGGCACGATTTCGGCTAACTGCATCCTCCACCTCCCAGGTTCAAGCGATTCTCCTGCCTGAGCCTCCAAAGCAGCTGGGATTACAGGCGTGCACCCCCACACTCAGCTAATTTTTGTATTTTTAGTAGAGACGGGGTTTCGCCATGTTGGCCAGGCTGGTCTCAAACTCCTGACTGCAGGTATCTGCCCACCTCGGCCTCCCAAAGTGCTGGGATTACGGGCGTGAGCCACCGTGCCCGGCCAGGGCTACATTCTCGAAAGCACCTTCCTGCCCCCTGCCGTACCCCAGGGTGGCAGGACCCAGTCTCTGGGTGTCAGACAGAGAGAGTGACGGGAAGGCTACAGTGACTCAGCCTGGGAGCCACCAACAGCCAGCCATTACCCCTGGGCCCGGGGTCAGGCAGGGCTGCTCTGTCACCCTCAGGAGTGTTTGGCTCCAGGGACTCAGGGCATAGCAGCACCTTCCCCAAGTCCTCCCCCTCCCACAGGGCAGGCATGGGAAGCAGCAGGTCCCATCTTTCCCCAGGATACTGCCTGGCAATGCCTGGGTAGCTGGAGTCCAGGTCAAATGCGGGGGAGCAGGAGGGCCCAGAGCCTCAGCTCCCCTGCCAGGCTCCTCAGGCTTCTCCTACATCAACAAAGCAAATGAAGGCAACAAACTCAGAAAGCACTTCTCCACCGATCCCTCTGCCATGAGTGGCCGCGCCACACCCAGCCCTGCCCCACCCCACCTCTTCCTTCTCACCGCTCTGTGACTCAGAGTTAAGAGATGAGATACTCTGAAATCACTCTAGGGTGAGGGGCTGGCATTTGTGTTGCCAGCCTGATGGACCCGGGAGGCACCCATAAACTACACCCTCGGTGGCTGAGGGTGCATCCTTCTGTTCAGCGAGTCATCAGGAAGCATGTCACAGTGCAGTGGTGCTTTCTCCATTGGTGGCAGGTGGAACACAAGTTTCTCAAACTTTTCCACCATTGTTTCCCTAATTGTGCAGGCCAATTGACCAGGATAATGGAGGACTGCTGCTATCACAAAAGAACCTTGGTTCATCACAAATCCACGTGAGGCTGGGTGTGGTGGCTCACGCCTATAATCCCAGCACTTTGGGAGGCCAAAGCAGGCAGATCACTTGAGGTTAGGAATTCAAGACAAGCCTAGCTAACATGGTGAAACCCTGTCTCTACCAAAAATACAAAATTAGCTGGGTGTGGTGGCGCATGCCTGTAATCCCAGCTACTTGGGAGACTGAGGCAGGAGAATCGCTTGAACCCGGGAGGCGGAGGTTGCCGTGAGCTGCGATCACGCACGCCATTGCACTCCAGCCTGAGCAACAAGAGTGAAACTCCATCTCAAAACAAAAACAACAAACAAAAAAAACGAGCGAAACTCTGTCTCAAAAAAAAAAAAACTAAAACAAAAAACAAAAACCAAAACCAAAAAATCCATGTGAGTGTTATGCTCTACCCCTGCAATATGGGAATGCTTGTATGATGAAAAACTTACGTTTTATGCATTTGCTCAATTTTGCACCTCCCACTCCAAATGGCCACGGAAGCCTGGTGCTCCAGAAGCTGTTCTGTGCTATCCGGTGGCTTCTCCTCAACCTAGCCTGCACTCGCCAGGCTCTCATTCTTCTAGTTGAGAAGCAAAATGTTAGAGAGAGCATGGATTTTGCCATTGGAATTGCTGGCTTCTGGTTGTGGCTGTGTGACCTTGGGCATCTCACTTGACCTCTCTAAGCCTCCATTTCCCCTCTGCTTTTAGTCCCCACTGAGGCCAACGTGTGTCTGGAAGTGGGGGTGGGGGTGGGGGTGAGGCGTTGGGATGGCGTTTTCTTCCTTGGCAGGCAGGGCCCTCGAGAGACTTAAAGAGGGGCCGGGTGCGGTGGCTCATGCCTGTAATCCCAGCACTTTGGGAAGCCAAGGCGGGCAGATCACCTGAGGTCAGGAGTTCGACACCAGCCTGACCAACATGGTGAATCCCAGTTTCTACCAAAAATACAAAAATTAGCTGGGCATGGTGGCACGTGCCTGTAGTCCCAGTTACTCAAGAGGCTGAGGCAGAGGCAGGAGAAACCCTTGAAACTGGGAGGCAGAGGTTGCAGTGAGCTGAGATGGCGCTACTACACTCCAGACTGGGTGACAGAGTGAGATCCAGTCTTTAAAAAAAAAAAAAAAAAAATCTTAAAGAGGGCTGCTGTGAGTTATTCTTGCAGACGAGGAAAGTACCCCATTTTGACTCCTTAGTCTCTGGCTCTGGCTGGGTAGGGCCATCCTGGCTTGGTACTTTTGCCCTAGCTCAGTCCATGGTGAGCCCACCCAGGTGAGCAATGCTCCTGGTCTTGCGGTGCAGAGGCTGGGCCGGGCGCTTTGTGGATCCCCATGCAGGATGGGTTCTGGGGTGCACAGAAGAACCTTTTTCAAACATGGTGGTAAAATACACATCACATAACATTTACCGTTTGAACCAGTGTACAGTTCATGTCCTTGCCATGGTCAGGGGAAAGAAGGAGGAAGGGAGGAATGGAAAGAAAAGAAAAGAAAAGAAAAGAAAGAAAGAAGAAAGAAAGGAAGGAAGGGAGGGAATGAAAGCGAAAGAAAGAAAGGAAGCAGGAAGGAAGGAAAGAGAAAAAGAAGAGGAAGGAAGGAAAAGAAAGAAGGAACTAAAGAAAGAATGAGGGAGGGAGGAAGGAAGAAAGGAAGGAAGGAAGGAAGGAAGGAAGGAAGGAAGGAAGGAAGGAAGGAAGAAAAGAGTGTACAGTTCAATCTTTCCAAGCCAAAACTCCATACCTATTAAACAATAGCTCCCCATTCCCGGCTCCTCCCAGCCCCTGGCAACCACCATGCTACTTCCTGTCTCTCTGAATTTGACTACTCTGGACACAGAATATAAGTGGAATCCTACAGTATTTGTCTTTTTGTGACTAGCTTATTGCACTCCGCATAATGTCAGGGTTCGCCTTTCTTTTTTTTTTTTTTTTTTTTTTTGAGACGGAGTCTCGCTCTGCCACCGAGGCTGGAGTGCAGTGGCCGGATCTCAGCTCACTGCAAGCTCCGCCTCCTGGGTTCACGCCATTCTCCTGCCTCAGCCTCCCGAGTAGCTGGGACTACAGGCGCCCGCCACTGCGCCCGGCTAGTTTTTTTGTATTTTTTAGTAGAGACGGGGTTTCACCGTGTTAGCCAGGATGGTCTCGATCTCCTGACCTTGTGATCCGCCCGTCTCGGCCTCCCAAAGTGCTGGGATTACAGGCTTGAGCCACCGCGCCCGGCCTCGCCTTTCATCCATGCTGCAGCATATGCAGAATTTCCTTCTTTCTGCGGTTAAAGAGCTCTCCACTGTCCATATAGACTATTTGCTCAACCCTTCACCCGTCCGTGGACCGGTGGGCTGCTCCCACCTTTTGGCTGTTGCGAATGCTGCTACTGTGAAAGTGGGTGTGCAAATGGAGGAACATTCTTTTGATGGTGTTGAATTTGGTTTAACCCATATTAGGGCAAACATAAGGAGCACAGCAAACATCACAGATATGAGACATGAATGCTTAGGGTGCGGCTACAGTGACGAGGTGATTTCAGGTCAATCACGAAAGGGCGACAGCGGACAGGGTGAGAGTCGCCAGGAGCCAGCGAGAATGACTTCGGTTTGAGAAAGTCTAAGCTGGGTCAAGCCAAGGAGGAGCCGGGGCCTCTCGCCCCGCGTCTCCCTCTCCGGGATCCCCTCCCCGGACCTGCCACTCCGGTCTCCGGGCTCGCCCGGCTGCCTGCGGCTACCACACACCCTGGGGCAGTTTTGGCCCCGGGTCCCAGGAAAGCATCTGATTGGCTGTGTTCTCACTAGGCCAGCCCTGATAGATCACTGGCCAGCCTATGGATAGGCTCCCCTCAGTCAGATGCCCATGCCTGGTCCAATCAGCGGTGGGCAGCCTGGAGGGTCGAGGAAGGAGCTGTGGCTGGCGGGGCTCCCAAGTCCTGCAGGGACTCCTGGCGGGTCCAAGGTGAAGCCCGGCCAGCCGCAGGCTTCACAGCGCCCCCTGGTGGTCCGGGGCGGAGGCGGGGAGGAGCCCAGGCAGCCGCAGAGGGAAGTTCAGGGCAGTCGCGGAGGCTCAGACCTGTAATCTCAGCACTTTGGGAAGCCAAGATGGGAGGATCGCTTGAGATCGAGAATTTGAGGCTAGCCTAGGCAACATAGTGAGAGCCTTATCTCTACTAAAAATTAAATTTAAAAAAGGGGGGTTAAGGTCTGAGGATGGCTAACTCCACTCTGGACTCCACACCTGAGGGTAACCAAGGGAAGGGTGTTGGGGAGCGGTCCTGCCTGGGGCTGACCCCCCAGAACTTGCCCAGCTCCTCTTCTATCTGGGGCTGGGGGAGTTGGTTAGTGCGGGGTGGGGTGCGGGGACCCAGAACCCCCCAAAGCTATTCTTCTCTCCCGGTCAGCCCCTGCCCTCTCCTAGCCCCCTTTCATCACTCAGGGAACCCTGAAAGTGAGGACCTCAGGTACTGTGCGTTTCCTAACGTCACCTCAATCCTGGGTGTCCTGTTTGGACCCTCGGGCCTTCTGCGCGGCTCTCAGCGAATCTCTGAGCACAGGGATGCGTGGGTACCCCGCTCTTTGGTTCCAGGCTCAAATCAGTGGCACAGTGTCCCCGCCAGGCCAGAGAGAGGGGTCGGCTCCCAGCCGTTCGTGGGTAGCTGGGGCTGGCGCACGCACATCCTCTCTGCCTTTCCCTCCCGAAGCGCTGCCGTGGGCCAGGCCGCACCAGAACGGGGAGCGTCCCTAATTGCCCTGCACTAATTGCAGCTTCACCTGCGCAGCTGGGCTGGCCTCCCCTGAGCCTGGAGCTTGTTATTGGAAATAAGCCGATTTCTCCAGTTTGGGAGAATTCAGACTTGGGGGTTGAACTACTTGTGATTTGGGGCATTTATCATTGAAAATAGGCCTCGTTCCCTCATGGAGAGTTTTGTGTAAACAACTCGGCGCCACACATCCAGGCTCGTGTATCCGTGTGGGGTTTCCAACCTAAGAAACACGAGGCGGCACCCCAGGGCCCTAGGACCACGCACAGGCCCCAAGGGTTTGGGGACTGAAACCGGGAAGGTTCAGGGCTGCCTCCAGCATTGACCAGATCTCAGCTGAGCCACAGCCCATCTGAAGGCTTAGCCCAAGCTCTGGCTCTTTTTCCCCCCCCCCCCCCCCCCCCCCCCCCCTCCCCCCCCCCCTTCCTTCCCTCCTTCCTTCCTTCCTTCCGGCTCTTTTTCCCTCCCTCCCTCCCTCCCTCGTTTCTTCTCCCTTCCCCTCCCTTCCCCTCCCCTTTCCTTTCTTTTTGACAGAGTTTCACTCTTTCACCCAGGCTGGAGGGAAGTGGCTCACTGCAACCTCCACCTCCTGGGCTCAGGCAATTCTGTCTCAGCCTCCTGAGTAGTTGGGATTACAGGAACCCACTACCACACCCAGCTAATTTTTTTGTATTTTTTAGTAGAGATGGGGTTTTACCAGGCCGGGCGCGGTGGCTCAAGCCTGTAATCCCAGCACTTTGGGAGGCCGAGACGGGCGGATCACGAGGTCAGGAGATCAAGACCATCCTGGCTAACACGGTGAAACCCCATCTCTACTAAAAATACAAAAAATTAGCCGGGCGTGGTGGCGGGCGCCTGTAGTCCCAGCTACTCGGGAGGCTGAGGCAGGAGAATGGCGTAAACCTGGGAGGCGGAGCTTGCAGTGAGCTGAGATCCAGCCACTGCACTCCAGCCTGGGCGACAGAGCGAGACTCCGTCTCAAAAAAAAAAAAAAAAAAAAAAAAAGATGGGGTTTTACCATGTTGGCCAGGCTGGTCTCGAACTCCTGACCTCAGGTGATCCACCAGCCTCGGCCTCCCAAAGTGCTAGGATTACAGGCATGAGTCACCACGCCTGGCCCTTTTTTCTGTTTTTGAGATTGAGTCTCCCTCTGTCACCCAGGCTGGAGTGCAGTGGTGTGATCATAGCTCACTGCAGCCTCAAACTCCGGGGCTCAAGTAATCCTCCCAACTCAGCCTTCTGAGTAGCTGGGATCACAGGCACATGCCACTATGCCTGGCTAATTTTAAAATTTTTTGTGGATATGAGGTTTTGCCATGTTTCTCAGGCTGACCTGGAATTCCTGGGCTCAAGTGATCCTCCTGTCTTAACCTCCCAAAGTGCTGGGATTACAGGTGTGAGCCACCCACACTTGGCCTTCTCTAAGAGTTTTATTGATGTAGGCCAGGAGTGGTGGCTTACACCTGTAATCCCAGCACTTTGGGAGGCTGAGGTGGGTGGATCACTTGAGACCAGCCTGGGCAGCATGGTGAGAATAATTATTGCTGAATAATTTCCATTGTATGGAAATCCCACACTTTATACATCTATTCACCAGTTAATGGATATGCCTTTCCATTTTGGGGGTATTATGAATAATGCTGCTATGGACTGTTTTTTTTTTTTTTTTTTTTCGAGACGGAGTCTTGCTCTGTTGCCCAGGCTGGAGTGCAGTGGCCGCATCTTAGCTCACTGCAAGCTCCGCCTCCAGGGCTCATGCCATTCTCCTGCCTCAGCCTCCCGAGTAGCTGGGACTACAGGCGCCCGCCACCTTGCCCGGCTAGTTTTTTATATTTTTTAGTAGAGACGGGGTTTCACCTTGTTAGCCAGGATGGTCTCGATCTCCTGACCTCGTGATCCGCCCGTCTCGGCCTCCCAAAGTCTGGGATTACAGGCTTGAGCCACCGCGCCCGGCCTGCTATGGACTGTTGACTAAATAAATAAAATGTGGCTGGGCATGGTGGCTCATGCCTGTAATCCCAGCACTTTGGGAGGCCGAGGTGGGTGAATCACGAGGTCAGGAGTTTGAGTCCAGCCTGGCCAATATGGTAAAACCCCGTTTCTACTAAAAAAAAAAAAAAAAAAAATTAGCCAGGCGTGGTGGCACACACCTGTAGTACCAGCTACTTGGGAGGCTGAGGCAGAATGGCTTGAACCTGGGAGGCGGAGTTTGCAGTAAGCCAAGATCGCACCACTGCACTCCAGCCTGGGCAACAGAGCAAGACTCCATCTCAAAAAAAAAAAAAAAAAAAAAAGTCTGGGCACAGTGGCTCATGCCTGTAATCCCAGCACTTTGGGAAGCTGAGGCGGGTGGATCACCTGAGGTCAGGGGCTCGAGATCAGCCTGGCCAACATGGTGAAACCCCGTTTCTACTAAAAATACAAAAATTAGCCAGACACAGTGGTGAACTCCTGTAATCCCAGCTACTCAGTAGGCTGAGGCTGGAGAATAGCTTGAACCTGGGAGGCGGAGGTTGCAATGAGCCGAGGTCACACCACTGCACTCCAGACCAGGTGACAGAGCAAGACTCCATCTCAAAAATAAATAAATAAAAATTTAAAAATGAAGAAAAAAAGAAAGCTTTTAAAGATATGAGTTTGATGGCTGGGCACGGTGGCTCATTCCCGTAATCCCAGCACTTTGGGAGGCTGAGGTGGGCGGATCATCTGAGGTCGGAAGTTCAAGATCAGCCTGACCAACATGGAGAAACCCCGTCTCTACTAAAAATACAAAATCCAGCTGGGCATGGTGGCGCATGCCTGTAATCCCAACTACTCAGGAGGCTGAGGCAGGAGAATCGCTTGAACCCGGGAGGCGGAGGTTGTGGTGAGCCGAGATTGTGCCATTGTACTCCAGCCTGGGCAACAAGAGTGAAACTCCGTCTCAAAAAACAAAAAAGAGTGAGTTTGATTCAGAAGCCTCCTGAGGACATTACACAGAGGCTGATAGCCCAGAACATTTCCTGAGAGAGTTTTTCTTACATTGCTTCAAAATAGGGTTTCAGCTCACAGCTACACATGAGCTGTGGGAGTCCAATACGGGCAAAATCACATCAGACTTGCTCAGAGGTTACACTGAGGCAGTCACACCAAGGTTTGGGTAAGAATACATCTGGTTATAGATTACAGAGGCATCATCACTAACCAGATGTTATGAGGAGGAAAAGGCAAGGCTAGCGTCATGGATCTTTTAGAGAATGTAGCAACTCAAGCCAGAGGTGTGGGGATGGAGACTGTGTGCTCGTCACGTTTTGTCTTCAAAGCATCTTTCTGGAGAGCTGCAGGTGGTCACAGAGGTGGGGCTTTGTGAAATTGTGCTGCAAACAGAAACGAGCATGCATGGCTTCCTAGGTGTGCTACTTTACCTCACAGAACATTCACATACAAATCTTTGTGTTAGAGAAGATGTTTTCAGGCCAGGCATGGTGACTCATGCTTGTAATCCCAGCATTTTCGGAGGCTGAGGCGGGAGGATTGCTGGAACCCAGTTCGAGCCAGCCTGGGCAACACAGTGAGACCCTGTTTCTACAAAAAAATAATTTAAAAATCAGCCAGGTGTTGTGTCACTCCCTGTAGTCCCAGCTACTCGAGAGGCTGAGGTGGAAGGATCACTCGAGCCTGGGAGGGTGAGGCTGCAGTGAGCTGTGACCATGCTCTCTAGCCTGGGTGACAGAACAAGATCCCATCCCTAAGAAAAAAATATATATATTGTTTTCATTTCTTGGGCAGGTACCTAAGAGTGGAATTGCTGGTTCTTTTTTTTTTTTTTTTTTTTTTTTGAGACGGAGTCTCGCTCTGTCGCCCAGGCTGGAGTGCAGTGGCCGGATCTCAGCTCACTGCAAGCTCTGCCTCCCGGGTTTATGCCATTCTCCTGCCTCAGCCTCCCGAGTAGCTGGGACTACAGGCGCCCACCACCTCGCCCGGCTAGTTTTTTGTATTTTTAGTAGAGACGGGGTTTCACCATGTTAGCCAGGGTGGTCTCGATCTCCTGACCTTGTGATCCGCCCGTCTCGGCCTCCCAAAGTGCTGGGATTACAGGCTTGAGCCACCGCGCCCGGCCGGAATTGCTGGTTCTTATGATGAGTTTAGGAAATGGCCAAGCTTTTCCAAAGTCGTTGCATCATTTTGCATTCCCACTGGGAGTGTATGAGAGTTCCAGTTGTTCCATGTTCTTGTCAACAGTCGGTATGTTTGGATTTTTTCTTTTTCTTTTTCTTTTTTCTTTTTTTTTTTGTGAGACAGGGTCTTGCTCTGTCACCCAGGCTGGAGTGCAGTTGCACGATCATGGCTCACTGTAACCTTGACTTCCCGAGCTCAGGTGATCCATCCACCTCAGCCTCCGAGTATCTGGGACCACAGGCAGGCGCCATCATGCCCAGCTAATTTTTTTTTTTTTTTTTTTGAGATGGAGTTTCGCTCTGTCACCTAGGCTACAGTGCAATGGCGCGATCTCAGCTCACTGCAACCTGTGCCTCCTGGGTTTAAGCAATTCTCCTGCTCCAGCCTCCCGAGAAGCTGGGATTACAGGCGCCTGCTATCAAGCCTGGCTAGTTTTTTCTGTATTTTTAGTAGAGATGGGGTTTCGCCATGTTGGCTAGGCTGGTCTCAAACTTCTAACCTCAGGCAATCCGCCTGTCTTGGGCTTCCAAAGTGCTGGGATTTCAGGTGTGAGCCACAGCGACCGGCCATGCCTGGGTAACTTTTTTATTTTTATTTTTTGTGGAGATGAGGTCTTACTGTATTTCCCAGGCTGGTCTCAAACTGCTGAACTCAGGTGATTTGTCTTGAGTTCAGGAGTTTGAGCCTTGAGCGTTTGTATCATAGCGACTGGTGCTCCTCCAACCTCCCCGGGGCCCTGAGGATTTGGAGCTTCAGGGAGAAGGAAGAGAATTCCCAGCCCCTCCTTAGCCAGTCCCATCCTCCTCCAGGAGCCTTCCCTGCTTATTCTGGCCCTGGAAGGTCTGCTGTCTACAATCTGTCTCCACTGCTTCCCCATCATTGTGCTAAGCTATGATGCCCATAATAATAAACCAGGCTTCCTGGGATTCATGCGTTTTTGAGTCTCATTCCACGTGGACTCTGGGCTTGTTTTGGAGAGTGAGGTATTAGAAAGCATGATGGGAGCAGAGGTTTAATGAGCTCTTGCACATTGGGGCTTGTCCTGTCATGCTGTGAGGAAGACCAAGTCAGCCAGGTGGAGAAGCCAAGCAAAGGAGCCTGGAAGCGGGGCGGCAGCCCATGCTGGCGGCAGCCGAGCTCCCACTGGCAACCAGCACCGACTGTAGCCGTGTGGGTGAAGCCACTTGGACATTTCACTCCAGTTGGACCTCCAGATACCTACAGCTGTAGAGTGAGCCCAGCGGACACCACATGAAGCAAAAGACTCATCCAGGCCGGGTGCGGTGGCTCACACCTGTAATCCCAGGACTTTGGGAGGCCGAGGCGGGCGGATCACGAGGTCAGGAGTTCAAGACCAGCCTGACCGACATGGTGAAACCCCGTCTCCACTAAAAATACAAAAATTAGCCGGGCTTGGTGGCGCATGCCTGTAATCTCAGTTACTCAGGAGGCTGAGGCAAGAGAATCGCTTGAACCCGGAAGGTGGAAGTTGCAGTGAGCTGAAATCATGCCACTACACTCCAGCCTGGGCAAGAGTGAGGAAAAAAAAAAAAAAGAGCCATCCAGTCAATCCAGAGAACCGTGAACAATACTACATCATTGCTGTTTAAAGCCACCCTGGCAGGGTTGTTTGTTACACAGCAGAAGAGAACTGATACACTGTGGAGATCTCCTTGTCTCTCAGGGGTCACTGGCATCACCTGCAGCCCCTCCATCCTCCACCTTCCCCCTTCCTGTCCATCACTTTTGAAAGGTGGGCGGCTTACCCAATCACTGCCCTCCTGGGGCCAGGAAGCCCCTTCCAGTCCAGCCCTCTGCTCCTTTCACACTGGGATTGAGGAAAGCATCTCCTTGCAGGGCCTCCGCACCCCTCTAGGCCCTCAGCTCCCTGCTGGACATGCAGACATAGGGTGGCCGAGTGAGGGGTGGCTCCTGGGAATCCTGATGCCGCCACCTGGACAGCACTGGACCCTCAGTGGGCTCTGCGGACCGTGTCCTGGGGGTTCCTGGGTGGGGACAGCTGACGGGCCGAGGGGGTGGCGCAGCAGGGATGGGAGCTGCAATGGAAGGCTAGGCTGAGTCCCTCCCCACACTGCCCGCACGCTATCGCCTGCAGCCAGCTCCTCAGCCGCTCTGGCCTCAGCATCTGCACCTGTGAAGTGGGCCTGGAGTATGTGGAAGTCCCAGCCGGGGAGACACACAGGAGCCTGGTAGACGTGAGGCTGGGGAAGGCAAGGGAAGTGGCAGTTGGGACGCGCGAGCAGGCCGGGCTGGGTGGACGGCCACCAGGTGGAGGGTACAGGAGCGCGAGGGTCCGCTCTCCGAGGGAGATGGGGCTCGGACCGGGGAACACTGTCACCCGCAGGACGCGGGCCGCGGGCGGGCAGAGGCAGAGCCTGGGACCTTGAGGGCGTCTCCCGACTGGGCAGGGGGCGGCGCTCGTCCCCGCTGGCGGCGCCGGGAAGCGGAGGCGCGCACAGCCCTCTCCCTGCGCCCAGCGCGGTCCGCGGACTCCGGCTGGGGGAGGGTAACCCGGAAGGGGCCCGCCGGACCACCTGCCCCGCCCGCCCCGCAGGGATCTCCGATCGGCCCAGCCGGGGGCAGGCGCCGTGGCTGCAGCGCGGATGGAGGGACTGTGGCCATTTCACGCTGGGGAAGGTGGAGACCCTGGTGGGCAGGGGCCCGCCGAGGCCGCGGGGCGAGGGGAGAGCGGGGTGGGCACTCAGCCCGCGAACCCCGCTACCAGGGACAGGGCGCTCGGACGTCCTGGCCCCCGCAGCCTGGGGCGCCCGGGTCGGGGGTCCCTCGCTGGGCTCCTGCGGAGGCGGCGGGTCGCAGTGACGTCCGCGGCCGCCAGAGGGCGGTGTCGGGCCGCGCTGGGCGCTGGGGTTGCGCTCTGTGCTGCCGCCCGCCTCCCCCTGCGCGGATGGGGATACTGAGGCTCGGACCCCGCCGGCACGGGCCAGGGCCTTGCCTCTCTCCGAGGCCGGTCGGCAGGGTCCGACCAGGGGACACCCCCGCCCCTACAAAATCTCTGCAAAATCTGCCTTGGGGCAGATCAGCGGCGCTCCGCCCCCCACCCATGTCCCGGCCCTGCTGCGGGGCTCGGTCTCCCGACCCCTTCCTCGCCTCGGGCCCAGAAAGTGATCGTGCGGACGCAAGGACCCGGCGGGGCGGGGCGTGTGGGAAGAGGGCGCGCCCGCGCACGGGCCGCTGACACCCTTGGGACTGCCCTGCACTGTGTGACCTGGGCTGGGCCAGGCCCTCCAGTCTCAGTTCCCCCTTCTGACTCACTTCTCTGCAAGCTGCAGCTACTGATCTAGCACAGTCCCGAAGGTGGTCCTGGAAAATAAGATGGGGGCGCAGACGAAGGGGGGCTGCAGTGACCCGGCCCCTGCGGTCCTGCGGGGGGCGTCGTCTGGAGGAGGCGCTGCGAGGAGGCGCCCCCAGCTCCGTAAACCTGCGGCTCGCTCATCCCCAGTGCGAACCCGTGGAACGCTTCCCAGCCCCGAGGGGCAGGACGCACTCGAGACCACTCGGCCGAATCCAGCGCGAGGTTGCGAGGAGGGGCGGAGAAGGGCGGGTGCGTTGGATCCTCCCAGCCCGTCCTGCTCTCTGGCGTCCTACTTCCCGCCAGGGCTGGCCACACCAGGACAAGCCGGGAGCTGGGCTGAGCCGAGCCACCACTGGTCTCCCACACCCCCCAGTGTCCAGAGAGCCCTAGGCAGGGAACTTGGTGCAGCCCGGGATGAAACACGGCTTCCTGCCCCCAGCCCTGCCCCAGTCGCTGAGCATCAGGAGGGCCGCACTAGCCGCATCCCCAGCACACCCTGGCCCCACCCGCTGCCTGCTTAATTCTTCCTCTATGTAGTCATCTGCATTTATGGGCACCCACAGGACTACCCGCCCAGCAGGCATAGGCAGGCCCCACCCTGTGGGCGGGCAAAGGGGAACCCTCCACCTGGCCGGTGCCAGTAGCAGGGCCCAGAGAGCTCGCGGGAGCTCCTTTAGCCAGGTGACAGCTGAAATGAGGCCACACAGACTCCTGGGAGAGACGCATCCAGGCAGAGGGAACAGAAGGGCCAAGGGCCCTGAGGCTTGAACACAGTTTCCTGCTGGCACAGGAAGGGGTTCAGCCTAGACGGAGAGGAGTTTTGTTTTGTTTTGGTTGTTTTTTTTGGGATGTTGTCTTGCTCTGTTGCCCAGAGCAATGGAGTGCGATGGTGCAATCTTGGCTCACGGCAACCTCCCCCTCCCGGGTTCAAGTGATTCTCCTGCCTCAGCCTCCCGAGTAGCTGAGACTACAGGCGCGTACCACCATGCCCTGCTAATTTGTGTATTTTTTGTCATCATGGGGTTTCATCAGGTCAGCCAGACTGATCTTGAACTCCTGACCTCAAGTGATCCACCCACCTGGGCCTCCGGAAGTGCTGGGATTACAGTCATGAGCCACCGCGCCCGGCCCAGGGGAGTGGTTTTAGTCTGGCATGGGCAGCCCAGGAGAGGAGGGCTTTAGTCTGGCATGGGGAGCCCAGGCGGGGAACTGTAAGGAAAAAGGGGCCAGGTAGGTGTGACTTTGGTTTGGGGAGGGTCCCTCAGGCTACAGGGAGCTGCAGCTGGGCCTGAGAGGTGTGATGGAGCAGTGACAAGGGGGTCAGGGCATTTCTGCACAGATCCCACGGGGCTTGACCAATGATGGGGGATGCAGGCGATTCCTTATCTCAAGTAGCCTCCTCCAGGAAGCCTTCTCTGCCTACTCAGCTCTGGACTGCAGAACAGCTCCGAGAGCCTGTTTGTTGAATAAATTAATCAGTGAGTCTGCTCAGTCGTGTTGGCTGACAAGTCAACTGTCTGACCAGGGGTGGCTGAGCTGAGTCCCCCCATATTGTGAGTGGGAGGAGGAACTACAGCTTTCATCAGCTTTCACCAAGTACAGAACCCCAATGGGGTTACTACAAACTCATGAAACCAAAGGAGGCTGAGGCTAAAGGATCCCTGTGTGAGGATCTCTTGAGCCCCAGAGTTCAAATTCAGATTGAAATTCAAATTGAGACACTCCACCATCTGCCTTTCTCTGAAAAAGAAAAAAACAAAAGTTTTACCTTAATAACACAAATACTATTTGAACATGTGCCACTTTCTTTCTTTCTTTTTTTAGAGTCAGGGTCTCACTCTGTTGCCGAGGCTGGTGTCAAACTCCTTAGCTCAAGTGATCCTCCTGCCTCACCCTCCTGAGTAGCTGAGGTTACAGGTGTGAGCCACCATGCCTGGCCTATGTTGAAATATTTTTAAAAATCCTAGCAGCGGCCGGGCATGGTGGCTCACGCCTGTAATCCCAGCACTTTGGGAGGCTGAGGCAGGTGGATCACCTGAGGTCGGGAGTTTGAGACCAGCCTGACCAACATGGAGAAAGCTGGTTTCTACAAAAAATACAAATTAGCTGGGTGTGGTGGCACATGCCTGTAATAACAGCTGCTCAGAAGGCTGAGGCAGGAGAATCGCTTGAACCCGGGAGGCAGAGGTTGCAGTGAGCCGAGATGGCGCCATTGCACTCCAGCCTGGGCAACAAGAGTGAAATTCCATCTAAAAAAAAAACCAAAAAAAAAAACCAAACAAATCCTAGCAGCTACGTTATTGGTTCAAGCTTTGTGCCAAGTGTGGCTTCAAGGACTCGGTAGACATCACTGTCATCTCTCCTTGCAGATGAGGAAACCTAGACTTTTCTTTCTTACCTGAGGCTGCAAGTGCTTTAGGCACATGGTATCCTCCATGTGACTGACTTTCCAAATCAGGACCTGGGGAATGTGAAAAGGAATGGTATTATAATTGTACCTGGATGACAGAGACTGTCCCGGGGAGGTCTCTTAGTCAGGACTTTTTCAAATGACAGATCCATATCCAGTGGGCCTAAGCCCGAGTAGCTGGGACTATAGGCATGCACCACCATGCCCAGCTAATTTTTGTATTTTTAGTAGAGACAGGGTTTCACCACGTTGGCCAGGCTGGTCTTGAACTCCTGACCTTGTGATCCACCCGCCTTGGCCTCCCAAAGTGCTGAGATTACAGGTGTGAGCCACTGCGCCCACCTCCATTTTACTCACTTATTTAATGGAAAGCCCTAGTGCTCAGGCATGGCTGGATGCCGTGATCCTACAAGGACTCAGAGACAGTGAGGCCATGTAGACTGTCTCACATCTCAGCCCGGGAGGGACTCGGCCCTTAGGCTCCAGGCTCACACCCAGTGCTCTCAACAGGCCCAGCAGGAGAGCAGGAGCCCGCAGCAAAGTCACAGCAGGCTTCTCCATGACCATGTCAGCCATACCCCTTCTGATGGTAACCTAGGTAGCTTCCAGTTTTTCCTTATTAAAGATGCAGTAGTGACTCTACCTCCCTAGTACTGGGTATGCACTTGTATTCTCTTCAAAGCTTTAATAATGACATAGTTAGAGATGAAATATAAAATTCAGCTAAATTCTTTTTTTTTTTTTTTTTTTTGAGACGGAGTCTCATTCTGTCACCCAGGCTGGAGTGCAGTGGTGCCGTCTCGGCTCACTGCAACCTCTGCCTCCTGGGTACAAGTGATTCTCCTGCTTCAGCCTCCCGAGTAGCTGGGATTACAGGCGCCCACCACCATGCCTGGCTAATTTTTTTGGTATTTTTAGTAGAGATGGGGTTTCACCATGTTGGCCAGGTTGGTCTCGAACTCCTGACCTCAGGTGACCTGCCTGTCTCGGCCTCCTGAAGTGCTGGGATTCCAGGTGCAAGTCACTGCACCCGGCTGCTGAATTATTTTATGAAACGTTAAAGAATTAGGGCAGTCGAGGTAGCTTATGCCTGTAATCCCAACACTTTGGGAGACTGAGGCAGGAGGATCGCTTGAGCTCAGGAGTTCAAGACCAGCCTGGGCAACATAGCAAGACCTGGTGTCATGTCTACAAAAATAAAAATAAAAAAATTTATTTTTTGTGTGTGGTGGCCTGTGCCTATAGTCCCAGCTACCCAGGAGGCTGAGGTGAGAGGATTACTTGAGCCCAGGAGATTGAGGCTGCAGTAAGCTATGATTGCACCACTGCACTCCAGCCTGGGCAACAGAGCAAGACCTTGTCTTAAAAAAAAAAAGAAAAAAAAAAGACAAGAGAACAAAATCCACAACAGTGAGCATTGTATTGGACATGTAACTCGGAACACAGGCAGGTATTTACCTGGGATAAGATGCCTACAAAAGGATCTGCTGGGCCCACAAGCATGCGAGTTTTCCCTGCTGGTGGTGCAAGTGCCTGAATCCTAACCCGGCCAGCACAGGCTGTTCCCAGGCTACTCAGTTTTCGCCAGGAGCCTATACATGTGCTGATTCCGAGCGAAGCTGAATCACATGTCTCCACATGTCTGTTGGCCAGCACGTGGAGAGCCTGTGGTGCCCTCGCCTGTCTTCCTCCCGGCTGATCTTCCAGCTATGTTAGGGGCTCCCTGCGCACTCGAGACGCCACTCCTTGGCTACGCATGCTGGACCCTTTGGCTCCCAGGATGTCCCTTGTCTCCACTGGTTTTGTCCTGTCTTTGGTCTGTACTGGCATCCCAAAGCTGAGTCTTGAGAGATGCTAATGGAGCTGCAGACGTGGTGGGGCAGAGCCCAGCCTGCCACCGTAGGAGGGAGTGGTAGTGGCTCCTGGTGCAGGTGCCAGTCTTAAAGGCCAGGTGAGCTTTGGTCTGGTCTGGCCAGGCAGTGGAAGGACAGGACCTGCATGAGGTGGGGCAAGTGGTGGGACACCGCCAGGCTCTCACCTGGTCCTAGCCACTCTGCATGCTGGCCTTGCCAGTCTTGCCACATGAAACACCTTCCTTCTGACACCCAAAATCCACCTGACTCACATCACAGATAAGTGCCTAGTGCTCAGCCCAGTCCCACCGCTGGTGAGTGGCTAATTAGGGGGGATCCAGCGTGTCTGGTGCCAGTCCCTCCCTGAGGAACCTGCCTGCCTGCACCTGTGGTGCCTTCCTGGCCGCAGCCATCTGTCCCATCCCACTTGCCCAGATGGCAGGCTCCGCAGGCCTGGCCAGGCAGCAGGGGCTCAGGTCAGAGAGGATCTCAGTGCAGGCAGTAAATGAAGCCCTCTCCTCCAGCGCCTCCCCAGCCGCCACCCCTTCCCAGTCTCAGCAGACGGCCTTGAAAATAGAAGCCACCAGAGCAGATGTCTCCGAGCACCTTTACCTGTGCCCTCCTCTGTGTCTGTGCCCAACATGCTGCCGCCCCAAGAAGAACTGCCCATGCTGCCAGCCCAGGGTGCCCGTCATGAGTGGCAGGCCCCACCCCAGCCGGCCTCCTCCAGGTTATCAGCTGGCCTGCATCGTCAGCGTTTTTGCCCATCAGCGCACTGCACACATAATGGACACACACACATGCAGGCTGCAGCATGCTGCCCACACACACGCGTGCACACACAGCACGCCGCCCATGATGCACAGATGCATGTGTGGGCCTGCCCACGTGTCTGAGTGCACATACATGCATGTGCACGTGTGTTATCCCCACCGTTTCATTCTTTAAGCCTGCCCCTTCCTTTCCCATCCTCACGGCTCTATCCCGCTCCCCGCTTGCTCCTGAACTCTCTCCAAACAGGCTTCTCCCCCAACCCATGAGATTCTGTAAAGGGCACTGTGACCTATGTGTTGCCACATCCGAATCCGTCCCACCTGACTGCTCCCTTATTTTTGGGACACCTTGTCTTCGGGGAGCCCTGTGCCTTCTTGGCCCCACAGCCCTTACCCACCTCCTTTCTTGGAAGCCCCGGCTGGGGCCTTGGGCCTCTCACCTCCTGTCCCTGGTGCCTCACACTCCAAGCACCCTCTTTATACCCATGCCCCCCACCTCCAGGGCCAAGGACACCTCTTGGCTCCGCCACCTTCCAGGTGCTCAGCTTTCCCCTAACACATGGGAGGCCTCCTAGATTCTCCTCATCTGCTCACACCCTCACCTATGGGCCAGGGGTCCTGCAGCAGGTGGCACGTCTCTCCAGGGATTCCCGGTGCCCTCCGCCTGCTACATCACGGTTGGCTTCAGTGGCTGCAGCCTCTCTGTCTCCTTGCAGTGCATTCTCAACTACAGTTGCCAAGAAAACCTAAGCTGGCCATATCACCCCTCTGAGGACCCTTTCCGCTCCCCAGCATCCTCACACGCTTTCTGGGGCCTCTGTGCTTGCAGCCCCAGCCTCCCCCCACTGCCTGTAGCTCCCTGCCTGGGCACACACAGACCCTGCCCTGGTGCGACAAGCCCTCCCAGAGGAAGAGGAGTATGCCTGGGTCAGGTCCCAGCAGGAGCATGATGGGGTCAAAGGTCAACTCCCATCTGAAGATGGCAAGATCCCCCCTACTCCGCCCTCCGCCTGGGGCTTCCTAGGTGTTTGGAAGTCATGCTCTGCCTGTTCCCCTGTCCCAGCCACCCTCCCTGCAGCCCATCCTCCCTCCCTGAGGAATCTGCCCCTTTGCAGCTGGTCACATGTCCCCGGGCCGCCTCTACTGCAGCAGCGATGCCATGAAACCACGTGGAGGGCACCACCAACCTCGGCACTGCTGCCCTAGGAGGTGCAGGATGTCCACACTCGTGCCCACAGGGGGCAGCTTTCATCAGAAGACACTGCAGCAGAGATGGCGGCTGCGACCCAAAGCAGGGGGTTCCCCTGGGGCTGGATCTAAAAGTGACCTGAGGAGAAAAAGCTAAGTGGCTGAGGTGAGGCAGTGCTGTGGGGCCCCGTGGTAGGCAGTGTTACAATGTCTGCTGCCACTTGCCCTTACAGTGGGACAGACACGCAGACTCACACTGAGGCTGGCTGGGGAGGGAGGGACAGGCACGCAGGGTTTCCAATCTGCCCTGTGTTGCTCCTTCAACCAGGTCCTGGGCTCCCATCCCAGACATCTTAATGCTCTCTGTATGTGTGTCTAAAATAATTCACTAATGAAACCACTTCCCAACCCTCCACTTGGGTCTCCAGGGAAAATCCAGGATCCTTGCTGGGCATTCCAGGCCCCGTGGGACCTGGCCAGTCAGGTGGCCTCTACAGTCTTTGGGTCACACTCCAGACCTTTGCCCCTGCTTTGCCCTCTGCCAGAAATGCCTCTTTCTGCCCATCCGGACTTTGTGGCTATGTCCACATCCACAGGAAGCTTCTAGGCAGCAGAGAAACAGGGTCAGACGTGGCTTTTAGAAAAAGGTCTCTGGGGCAGGTGGATCACTTGAGGCCAATAGATCGAGACCAGCCTGGCCAACATGGCAAAACCCCGTCTCTACTAAAAACACAAAAACTAGCTGTGCATGATGGTGCATGCCTGTAATCCTAACTACTTGGGAGGCGGCGGCATGAGAATTGCTTGAACCTGGGAAGTGGAGGTTGCAGTGAGCTGAGATTGCTCCACTGCACTCCAGTCTGGGTGACAGAGTGAGACTCTATCTTGGAAAAAAAAAAAAAAGGCCTCTAGGATCCCCAGTGAGGAAGGCAGGTGGGGGCACGGGGGCAGGGAAAACATCAAGGGGTGGGGAGAGACCTGCCCTGAGGCCCGGTGCACAGCTTGGCATCCACTGATGCCCTTTCACCCTCGTTCCACCAGTAGCCATGGAGATGGCTGTATCTTAACTCCAGCCTTTGAAAAGGGCAAGAGAGTAGGGGAGTCTTGAGCCACAGATAGCCCACCTGGGCACCATCTCCCCAAGATGTCCCTCAGGGCCTGGGCTCCCAAAGGTCAATTATTGACCCCAGGACCTCCACTCATTTTGCTCTCCCTGCCATCGTACTCAGAGGCATCCAGAACTGGCGGATGGGAGAAGCTCTAGGGAGACAGGCCTAGACACAGGAGGAGACATGTGGAGCCGAGGCAAAGGCAGGTGCGGATGCCAGGCCCAGTGCCCTTTGTACCCCTACTCCTGCTGACGACCTGGACTCCCTGGAGAGACAGCGTGGCCTGCAAGGTCCCCCGCCCTGAAGTGGGGAGGGTAGGGCTGCTGGGGTCCAGCCATCCCCCTGGTGGGTCCATGCATGGCAGCCTGGGCAGGGTGCATGTGAGTGCCCACCTGTGCTGGGGTGGCCTGACCCTCTCGGCCTCACAGCCTTGCCTGCCTCGTGGTACTGCCCACCTGGCCTCTCACGACTGCTCTGTGGTGTGTGTGCCTAAGGGATTGAGCTCGTTGGGCTGGGGACAGGGACCTGCCTAGGTCTGTTGAGAGGGCCCAGGTATAGGACTTCCACCCAGACTGACTGGCTGGGGCACAAAGAGAAGCCAGGACAGGGCTGAGTGTGTGTGCAGGGGCGTGCCCTCTGGACCAGGCCCCTCCCACCGGGGCGAGGCAGAAGCCTTGCCTGGATGGAGCGGAGTGGAGGGTCTCCCTGGTGAGATAGTACTGGAAGGGCAAGGGACAGCATTCTGGGGAAGGAACCAGAAAGAGCCCTTGCATGGAATGTGGGGATTTCACCATGAGACCCCAGCTGCCTGGCCATGTGTTGGGGACTCCAGGTGGAAGGTCGTGTCTGGGAGGATGGATGGGGGGCTGGGCAGTCATTGCCCCTCTCCAGATCTGCGTCCACACCTGTAAAATGGACCTAGAATTCCCAGCCGCTGGGGCGAGTGAGGCCATAAATTAGTAAAGATGGACCCAGGCTCCTAAGCCCCCTAGGTCATGACCCCAAACCTTGGAACCCCCCACGGAGACGGTAGGGGTGGCCGAGGCCCAATCCAATCTATCCCATCCAAATGTGGGAAGAACCGCAGGGCAAACCGCCGGTTTCCCTCCTGGCTGCTCCTGTCTTTGAGGACACCTCTCTTGAGCCCTGATTTGCTGGCGGATGAACTGGGGATCATCGTGTCCACTGTGGCTGGTGGTCGTGAAACGAAGTGGAAACAAGAGTGTTCAAGGGCCGGGCGCGGTGGCTCAAGCCTGTAATCCTAGCACTTTGGGAGGCCGAGACGGGTGGATCATGAGGTCAGGAGATCGAGACCATCTTGGCTAACACAGTGAAACCCCGTCTCTACTAAAAAATACAAAAAACTAGCCGGGCGAGGTGGCAGGCGCCTGTAGTCCCAGCTACTCGGGAGGCTGAGGCAGGAGAATGGCGCAAACCCGGGAGGCGGAGCTTGCAGTGAGCAGAGATCCGGCCACTGCACTCCAGCCCGGGCCACAGCGCGAGACTCTGTCTCAAAAAAAAAAAAAAAAAAAAAAAAAAAAAAAAGAGTGTTCAGGCCGAGATGGGCGCAGTGCGCGCTCCTAAAGAGCTGTCCCCATCCGTCCGCCCCTCCCTCCCTTGCGCGGGTCAGCTGGAGCGGGGGCGCGCCAGGCACGACCCTGGCCGGGCAGAAGGCGGTGGAGCCCTTGGGGGTGGCGGCTCCTACCCCGGCCCTCCCATGTTGCAGATGGGGTAACAGCCCGGAGGTTTTTCCCAAGGTCACGGAAGGTCAGAGAAAAGGGGAGCTGGACGTGACAAGGAAAGTCACGCACGGCGGAGGGCGGGCCACCTACGCGCGCGCCCGGGCACACAGAGCAGCGGCGCCCTCCCCGGTCGGGGCCGCTCGGAGCGCGTAGCCTTTCTTCGCCCGCAGCTCGGGTTCCGGGAGACCCGCCCCTGCCCTCCCCGCCCCGCCCCTGCCCTCCCCGCCCCGCCCCTGCCCTCCCCGCCCCGCCCCTTTCGCCACGGCCCCGCCCCTCCTCTCCGTTCCCCCCGCCCGCGCTCCCTCAAGTTTCTCCGAAGTTTTCCGCGGGTCCAGCGGTGCGCTCCGCCCGCCGGCCGGTGACGTAACAATGGTGCAGCGCGGCGGCCAATGGGCGGTGGCGGGGGCCGGCGGCGCGGGCCAATGGCGGCGGCGGACGGTCCCGCGGTCCTGCCTGGCCGGGGCCGCACTGCGCCGCCCGCCGCCCGCCGCCCGCCCGCCAGCCGCCGGCAACGGCACCGCCGCCCTGCGATCCAGCCGCGGCGGCTCAGAGCGCGGCTGCGGCGGGCGCGGGCGGCGGCGGCGGCTCCCTCCCTTGCGTCCGTCGTGGGACCTTCGCCCGCTCGCCCGCGGGGGACGGCGCGCGCTCCGACCCGCGGCAGGGGCGGGGACGCCCGGCCTGTGGCCCCGCGCCCCCCATGGTGAGTCCCCGTCCCCCTCGCCGCGCCCGCGGCCGCCCCCCCCTTCCCCGGCACACGCGCCTGCAGGTGCCGCCCTCGCTGCGCCCGCCACCGGCGCGCGGACGCCCCGCACGCCCCCGCGACCCTCCACCGCCCGACGTCTGGCCGTGTCGGCCAGGAGGGGACGGGTAGGAGGAGGTGGCGGGCGGCCCCGGGCGCGGCGCTGCCTTCGATGGCCCAACCCCCCTATTCACGAGCCGCGGCCGTGACTCTGCCCGGTGACGTGGGGAGGCCGAACTTTACGTAACCTGCCCGGCGCCCCACGCGTGCCGGCACAGGGCATACCTGGGGCCGGGAGGCCCAGGCTTGGGGAAGGGGCTCCAGTCACGGTGGCGTCCACGCGCTGCAGCCCACCCTCACCGTGCGGCTCTCTTTAACTCAGTTACTGCCAGTGATAGTGACCCAGTCAGTGTGTGTGGACGCGGCCTGCCTTCTGTCCCAGGCCCCTTGTGACCAAGGGCTTACCCTTGAAAGAAGGCAGTAGGGAGCTTGGGACAGAGCCAGAGGTCAGACGCCTATGCTCAGGTCGGGGCTGGGGACTCAGAAGGCAGGGTCAGGGCTCAAGCTCGATTCCCTGTGGGTTGGGGGTCCCCACCAATTCTAGAATGAGCCCAAACTGAGACACAGGAGACCTGAGTTCTAGGCCTGGCTCTGCCGTGGCTTGCTGACCTTGGAGAAGCTTGTGCCCTGCTGGAAAGTGGGATGGCAGTACCCGCTTCATCTAGTAGTTGGGGAGATCAAGAGAGGTATGAGACCTGAAGAGGATGGCAGACTATGCGGTGCGGTGCACACCGGTCTCCAAGTTGTTTTCAGCCTCCTGTCTCCTCCCAGGAGCTAGGGGTGCTAACCTGTAAGTGTAGGCAAACATGTTTGGATAGAGGGCTGGTGCCACGCCCCAGGCTCACCCCGCCCGCACAGCCGTCGTCCACCCCTCCCCTTTCTTACAGATGAAGCTGAGGCTCGGCCAGGGACAGTGATAGACCCACATCCCCGGAACTAGGTGATCGCGGTGCAGGAACCAGGTAGGTCTGAGTCTAGATCATGCCTCTGAACAGCCCAGGAAGAGGCTCCAGGGGCCTCCAAGTGGTCTGGGGTCGGAGGTCAGGGTCAGAGTTGCGCTTGGGCTGGAGAGTGGATTTGCTTTATCTTGAGATGTGGGCCCAAGCTTCCTCATCCCCTCCCTGGCCTTTTCTTTGGGGTTGTATGAACCTGGCTTAGGTGGGAACAGAAGCTTTTCCAGTGGGTCCCTGGGTTGGAGAGGGGAGGGAAGATTTGAGGGCATGGGCAGCAAGGGCATTTCCAGCAGAGGTGCCAGAGAGCAAGTCAGTTTCAAGGAGGGAGAACAGGTACAACTAGATCAAGGATGGAGGCGGGGGTTCTGGGCGTGGGAGAGATGGAGCTGTGGGGTGACTGGAAGGGCCTGGCCAAGGCTGGAGGTAGGTATGAGGGCCTGGTGGGCCAGGACCGGAGGGGCTGTGTGAGGGGCAGAGGGGAGTCCCTGGGCCTCCCCAGTTTCCCCGCGCCTCACCGTGGCCCCTTCCTTTCCCCGCAGGTGTGCCTTCGCGGGATCCATGCCTTGAGGCCCAGGAGCGCCCCGCCGCCAGCATGCCGTGGGACGCGCGGCGGCCTGGGGGTGGCGCGGACGGCGGGCCCGAGGGCCCGGGCGCGGCGCGCTCGCGGGCGCAGAAACAGTGCCGCAAGTCGTCGTTCGCTTTCTATCAGGCGGTGCGCGACCTGCTACCCGTGTGGCTGCTGGAGGACATGCGCGCCAGTGAGGCCTTCCACTGGGACGAGCGGGGGCGCGCCGCCGCCTACTCGCCTTCTGAGGCGCTGCTCTACGCGCTCGTGCACGACCACCAAGCGTACGCGCATTACCTGCTGGCCACGTTCCCGCGGCGCGCGCTAGCACCGCCCAGCGCCGGCTTCCGCTGCTGCGCGGCTCCCGGGCCGCACGTGGCGCTGGCAGTGCGCTACAACCGCGTGGGCATTCTGCGCCGCATCCTGCGCACCTTGCGCGACTTCCCGGCGGAGGAGCGGGCGCGCGTGCTGGACCGGCGTGGCTGCAGCCGCGTGGAGGGCGGTGGCACGTCGCTGCACGTGGCCTGCGAGCTAGCGCGCCCCGAGTGTCTCTTCCTGCTGCTGGGCCACGGCGCCTCGCCCGGCCTGCGCGACGGCGGCGGCCTCACGCCTCTAGAGCTGCTGCTGCGCCAGCTGGGCCGCGACGCCGGGGCCACTCCCTCCGCCGCCGGAGCCCCGGCCTCAGCTCCAGGGGAGCCGCGCCAGCGCCGCCTGCTGCTCCTGGATCTCCTGGCGCTGTACACCCCGGTGGGCGCCGCCGGCTCGGCCCGCCAGGAGCTGCTGGGCGACCGGCCGCGCTGGCAGCGGCTGCTGGGCGAGGACAAGTTCCAGTGGCTGGCGGGCCTGGCGCCGCCCTCTCTTTTCGCGCGCGCCATGCAGGTGCTGGTCACCGCCATCTCTCCAGGCCGCTTCCCGGAGGCCCTGGACGAGCTGCCGCTGCCCCCATTCCTGCAACCGTTGGACCTCACCGGCAAGGGCTAGGCCCGGAGCATCCTACGCGCTGGATTTTGGGACAAAACTATTTTTCAGAGCGTTGTACCCGGCACTTTATATATATTGATCTCTGTATAGCACAATCTCTGCCTCATCTGTCGCATGCATTGGGGGCTGGGCTTGGATGGTCAGGTGAGTTCCAAGTGGCAGGTTTTCTGGGTGCAGCTGGGCTCGGGCCTTCAACTCGCTGTCCAGCCCCGGAAAGGAGTGAGGAGCAGCCTCTCACCTTGATCTAGAGCCTTGGACAGGTGTGTGTCCCAGAGTGGGTGACAGCTGAGTGCCGCAGGAGCTGGGTAGGTGCAGGGGTGGGGACTGGCATGTCCAAGCAGCAGGACAGCGTGTAAAAAGGCCTGGAAACCAATAGAACGAGCTCTGCGGCGTAGGATTCTCGCGGAAGGTCCTGTGCGATCAGCCTTTTGCACCCTGTGGACTCCGGGCCAGGGAGGGCACACGGGGCTGGTAGGCCCGTGGTGGTTGGTGTTGAGGCATGACCAAGTTGTACCTGGTATCCACCACCCCCCACTTACCACCAGCTCCTCCTTGGATATCACTACCCTGACAGGCAGCCCACCCAGGGCCTGAATTTGTCCCTGTCCCCCCCTTTTGCTCTTCCCCCATGACTAATTGGCACCAGGTCTTGCTGCTCCTGCTTCTCACCTCTGCGGTGGCAGTAGGCCCTGGCTCCAGCTGCATGTCGGTCAGTGGGGTTAGATGTACCTTCCTCCAGGCCTGCCCTCTGTTCAAGCCCAGAGTGGGCTGGGTGGGCTCCCTAGGTGGCCCCCAGTGGGTGCTAGGTGGTGTCTGGGGTTATTGAGGGGTGGTTCTATCACGGTAGGGACAGGCTTCTTGCCCCAGCCTAGAGAGCTATTTTCTTCAGGAAGGTTCTGGAAATGGAGGCTTGTTCATGAATTCACCACGACTCCAGGCTGAGAGGCTGGGTCTACGCCCTCAGAGCTGAGACCAGGGAGGATGGCCAGGCTGCCCTGCCCGGGAATTCTGCTGGGCCGTGAAATTCAACCCGCACCAACGTGGGCAGGAGGGCCACAATGTCCTGCCAGGAGCAGAGGGCTGAAGGTCTGCCGAAGGAAGAGCCACCATCCTGGCGGGGGGCACCTGCTGCCTACCCTGCCCCCAGTGTGCCTGTGGGGAGCACACCTGGGCGTGGAAGAGTCCAGGGTGCTGGGCCACACAAGAGAGGGTGGGGAGAGGCCTGGACAGTAGGAAGATCTTGCCTGGAGTCCTGGATCCGCCACCCTGGGGGTGACCTTGGACAGGCCTGTACCTTGGCCCTCAGTCTCCCCATCAACGTTTTTCCATTCAGGAGGTTTTGGGCTGTCTTCAGCCACCCTACCAGCCCTGAAAAGGATGTGACTCCTGTTTCTGGGAAGTGTGTGGTGTGTTAGGTGGGCACACAGCCCTGGTTGTGGGGAGGGAAGGATAGAGAGGGAGCATAGTGATGGAGCCCAGACTGTAGGCTGGAGTGAGGGCTCCACTTCCCTGCTGCTGTGTGTCCTGGACCAGTGCTTCTGAACCTTGGCACTTGGGGCAGTGGATATTAACATCTTTCCAAGTCCAAGACTTGGGGCATCAGGGCCTCTGGTCCTCTGGGAGGTGGCAGGTCCTCAGATCGGAGATGCCATAGGAGGGGGTAGGTACCTCTTTGGAGGATATGGAAGTGGAGACAGTGGTGTGGTACAGCTGCCGTGGTTCTTAGGGGCTGGGCCTGGGGAGCCCATGGGGCCCTGATGCCCCAACAGCTTCTGCCTAGAAAGCCTGGGCTCCTTGCTGGGGCTGTAGACATGCAGACTTCATGTCCCCCCAGCTCCAGCTCTGTTCTCCATAGGTCAGCCCCACAACGCCAGAGGCCCAGAGCTAGTCCCCTCCATGTCCCCCGTAGACCTACAGCTGCCCCTTTGATGACAGCACCGTTGAGTCCCCTGGGCTGGGGGGTCATGCGGGGGTGAGGCAGCTGCCTGCCCCCGGGACTCCTTGCCTGGCCAGGCAGGACACAGGCTTGTGGGCACGGAGAGTGGGCCCCATGAAACCCATTGCCAGGTGACCAGGATGAGGCACCCAGGCTGGCCCGCGGAGTGCAGGGCGGGCCTGCCGCAAGAATTATGGCCACCGCAGCAGGAGGGCAGCCTGGGCCATTAGCTCCTGATGTTATCCATTTGGGTGAGGGGACAGGGAAGTCAGAGGAAGCTGGCCAGTTGCTCTCACGCAGCCTTATGGCAGAATGGTGCCTGATTCCTGGTACAGCTACTCCCACTGAGTCTCTAGGGATGTGTGGCTCAGGAACCTCCCCCTGCAACCCCCTCCCCCTGCAACCCCCTCCCCCTACAACCCCTTCCCCTTGCAACCCCCTTCCCGACCCCCACACTGGTGGGAGGAGAGGACCTAGAGGAAAGGTGCTGGGCAGATAAGCAGCCGAGGGCGGCCCTGGGTTTGGCTTATCAGCCTTCTGGGCCCTCCTGCCCCAGGAAGGGCAGCGAGGACCATGGTGTTACCCCCTGTCATCCTTATCGTCCTGGCCATGAGCTTGCAGGACTGGGAGGGCCGGAGGCAGCCAGGCAGACAGCAGCACAGCTTTTGCCTGTTGGCAGGCGGCCTTGGTGGCTTCCCAAAGGCAGTCGCTCCATGCAGAACAAAACTCACTTTTTGGGGGAGGCAAAGCACCTTGGTTCATTTATTTATTTCGTTAATTCCACCAGTCTGTTTCTAAGGGAACATAGCTGTAGCCAGTCCTGCCCTTCCACCCACCCACCAGGTGCCCAGTGTTCCCAAGGACCCAGAATCCCAACTCTATTCAGGGACCAGCATCTCTGCACCCCAAATGTCTATTAGGGAGGATAGTGAAGGCTTAGCCCTCCTGGCTCATCAATATCCAGCAGTGAGAGACCACCCCCATCTCCCTGAGGTGACCTTCTAGGGCAGTCCGTGTTGTCTGACTGGCCTGGGCAAGGTGGGCAGGGACTAAGGCCTTCTGGTGCCTGGGCCTTGCTGGGCTTGCTCTGCGTGCTGACTTCATCCCGATAGTACCTTGATTTTCCTACTGTGACTTGCCCTTCTGTCGACTTCTTCACCAACTTTAAAATTCCGTATTGAGAGCAGTTTCCTAAGTTACCTCAAATCCTATTCAGAACAAGGATCTTCCTGGAAGTTAGGAGGAGGGAAAAGAAGTTTAGTCACAGAAGACTACTCCATGTTTGAGCTGCTGTTTCAAGGGAAGTAAGTAACTGCTGGAGGAGCCCTGCCCCTCTGCAGCGTGTGGTTTTGCCCTGATACTTTTCAGATTGAGGTGTTACTTACATGTAATAAAATGCACAGTCTTAAGTGTATACTTTGATGAGTTCTGATGAATGTCTACATGTGTGTAATCACCACTGCAATCAAGATGGAGGGAAAGGCTGGGCACAGTGGCTCATGCCTGTAATTCCAGCACTTTGGGAGGCCAAGGCGGGTGGATCACGAAGTCAGGAGTTTGAGACCAGCCTGACCAACATAGTGAAAACCCGTCTCTACTAAAAATACAAAAATTAGCCAGGCGTGGTGGCACATGCCTGTACTCCTAGCTACTCAGGAGGCTGAGGCAGGAGAATTGCTTGAACCCAGGAGGCGGAGGTTGCAGTGAGCCAAGATTGCGCCATTGCACTCCAGCCTGGGCGACTGAGCAACACTCTGTCTCAAAAAAGAAACAAACAAACAAAAAAAAGATGGAGGGAAAGACAGATTTCTATTGGTGATTCTTAAAAGTTTATTTATTTGTTTGTTTATTTATTTAATTTTTGAGATGTCGTCTCTCTCTGTCATCCAGGCTGGAGCGCAATGGTGTGGTCTCAGCTCACTGCAACCTCTGCCTCCCGGGTTCAAGCGATTCTCTTGCCTCAGCCTCCTGAGTAGCTGGGATTACAGGTGCCTGCCACCACACCCAGGTAATTTTTGTGTTTTTAGCAGAGGCTTGGTTTCAGCATGTTAGCCAGGCACGTTTCAAACTCCTTACCTTGTGATTCGCCCACCTCAGCCTCCCAAAGGGCTGGGGTTACAGGTGTGAGCCACCGCGCCTGGCTCTTGAAAGTAATTTCTTTCTGCTTATAAAATTCATGCTCACTGTGGAACACTGGGGATTGAGTAGAGAGGTCCAGGCCACGGTGTGGCAGGGCCCTGCCAGGGAAACACTGTCTCAAGCGCCCCACCACCCCACATGGTTCCCGGAGGCGGGGCCCCTAAGCACTCACGGTACAAGTAAAGGTGCCAACTGACTGCGTCATCTGCACGCATACAAGCACTGCTAGCATTCTGGGGTATGTTTCTTCCAGGTCTTTCTATGCACATATATATTACATTTTTTTTCTGTGCGTATTTATATATGTATGAAACCAGATCAGTTATACAATTTAGTATTTTTTAACCTTACTGTAGTATAAGCATTTCCCCCACTGTACTTTGTACATATGATTATTTTTTTTTTGATGGAGTCTCGCTCAGTCGCCCCGGCTGGAGTGCAGCGGCGCGATCTCGGCTCACTGCAAGCTCCGCCTCCTGGGTTTACGCCATTCTCCTGCCTCAGCCTCCCAAGTAGCTGGGACTACAGGTGCCTGCCACCACGCCCGGCTAATTTTTTGTATTTTTAGTAGAGACGGGGTTTTCACCTTCTTAGCCAGGATGGTCTCGATCTCCTGACCTCGCCCGCCTCGGCCTCCCAAAGTGCTGGCATTATAGGCGTGAGCCACTGCGGCCGGCCGGGCCGTAAATATTATTTTTAAGAAGTCATTGGTGTCTATTTTGTGATATTTGACTCAACCAGCCTTGATAACAAAGAGTAGTTAGAGACAACTGAATTTTTAAAATGTAAATCTGATTTATTTTTGGAATAAATAATATATTTACATGACTGGAAATTCAAAGGATACAAAAAGGCATATACTCCAGGCAACCACTGTGACTAGCTGCTCATCACAAGTAGAGAACTTGTTTCTTTTCGCCCCTCCTTCTCCTCCCTGGAGTTATGAAACATTTCAAACCTGCCGAAAGTTTGAAGCTTACAACAAATACCCTCCAACGTTTGGGTTGTCTCCCTCCCCCTTCTCTCCCTTTCTCCCCGATTTCCTACGGAACCACGTTTTCACAACCAGGCCCGGGAACTTCACGCTGGCGCAGTGAGGTCCTGCACGGCTGCTTCCTGCACACACGTGCTTCTTAACAGCTGCAGGCTATTTCATGAGGGGAATTTGCTCCCGTTAACATGGCTGTTACCAAATGCCAGGCTGTTTTAAGTGCTTCCTAATTATAAACAGGCTATACTGTTTTCCTTGACTTAGGACTTGTTCTTAGGACTGGCTTTCCCAGCAGGACGGCGCCAATGGGGAGCTCCCAGGCTGCTCCCATCTCACCTCTCCTTCTGGGGTGCTGGGGGTTTGGACCAGTGTTCCTTCTGCTTCTGTGAAGGGCCCTTACACTCGACTTGAAGTGCTCCTCCTATTGGTTTTTAGTTAATAAATATATTTATGGAACGCTTCACAAATTTGCGAGTCATCCTTACGCAGGGGCCACACTAACCTCTGTATCATTACGATTTTTGTATACGTGCTGGCGAAGGGCGCACTCCTGGTATTGTTTGTATAAGTTTTTAAGGTAAATATTCAACATCAATTCCCGTTTGTTGCAATTATTCCCCTTCTTTGAGGTTTTTAATTTGCAGCATTTTTACATTTATTTCCTTCTATTTATTTATTTTTGAGAAACAAGGTCTTGCTCTGTCGCCAAGGCTGGAGTACAGTGGTGTGATCATAGTTCATTGCAGTCTCAAACTCCTGGGCTCAAGCAATCCTCCTGCCTTGGCCTCCCAAGTAGCTGGGACTACAAGTGCATGTCACTGTGCCCAGCAGCATTTCTACATTTTGGAGAAATCAAATCTACATACTTATTTTCCTCTGTGGCTTGTCCCATCACTTTTGAGTTTAGAAAGCCTTTGCCATCCAGAAATCAGTTTCCCCACTAGTTTTAGATTCTTTAATCCATTTAATATTATTTTGCCCAGAGAATGAAGCAGTGGCCACATTAGTTGTGACACCTCCCCCGCCCCCCGCCGTTCCTTAAACGCATCTGAGATGCCCCCTCCATTCTGCTTCCTCCCTGTGGGCCTCGCCAGGCTGCTGCCTGGCCCTCCGAGGGTCTGGGCCTTGCCATTCGATAGAGTGGCCCCTGCTGCGGCTCCACCTGTCATCACTTAGCAGTTCTCACCCGTTTCTTCTTCCCAGGAGTGACAGGGAACAGTGAGGAGGCATCAAACAGCACAGAGTCTGCAGTTCTACAGACCTGGCTTCCAGTCTCAGTGCTGGGTGAGCTTGAGCAAGCTACCTAACCTCTCTGAGTCTCAAGGGGCTAATGAGACTTCACCTTGCAGGGCTCTGGTGAGCAGCACATTGGCCAGTCATGGGCATTTGTGGGCACTAACATTATTCCTCCCTGCCTGCCCCAACAAAACAATCCCAGTGGGGATTGGAAGTGAAATCAAGCTACACCTATAAATTCCTTTGGAAAGAATGAGGTCTTTCCATAATGTGTGTAGTCCTCCATCCAGGAATGTGGAACAGATCTTCCTTTATTCAAGTTTCCTTTTATGCCTTCTGGAAAGCTTTGCCGCTCTTCACATGGCCTGAGGTTTCTTGCTGAGGTCATTTCCTGGTACATGGTGTGTCCTGCTGCTGTTCTGGGCGTCATCTTTTGCGTGTGCTAGTTTCCAGCAGGGCACTTCTGCGATATGGTTTCGTTTGCTGGCTGGAGATGTAGAACCAGGGTCTTGAACCCCTCCAATGCCTGCCCACAGCTCCATGAGGAGGCAGCCCTGGACCTCACCCCACGGCATCCTCCTCAGAGGCTACCATGGGGGGCAGCCAGCTCTGGAGTGGCCATTCCCCCGTAACAGCCACTTGGGCAAACCGGTGTGTATTTCAACACCAGCCGTGCCGGGACAGGTCTGCTGACGCACTCTGCCTGCGGTGGTGCTGGGCTGGCAGGTTCTCCCTTGCACTGCCCTCATGAGCGCTGGCTGAGGGCACTTCTCACAGCTCAGGCAGCACACTCGACCAGGTTTGGAAAAAGTCTAGTTTATTGCACTGACTCAAAGCACAACTAAAAATTAAAACCAGAAAGAAAACTGTACAAAGCACGAAGCTACAAGTTTAAAAGCATCACCTAGACGCGGGTTTAATTGCACTACAGTCCCATGGGTGAGGAGAGCTTTGCCATCCGTGAGGCGCCGGGCAAGGCACAACAGACACAGAGAGGTGCAGCCCGGCCTGGGGCTGCCTCTGCTGCCACCAACTTTTACAAAAGGTTCTAGAAAAGGGAAGTGAGAAGTCAGATCTGGGATTTCGGCATCTTGACCTCATTTGGACATGGAAAACCTCCACCTATGTAGCTGGCTGGGTCCTGTCAGGGAACATAATTTATCACCCTCCACCTGTGGCCTGGGGGCTCCCTGACACCGAGGACTGGGCCTGGGCCAGAGGCAGTCTAAAAAAAGCAGCTAGCCTGGTGTCCTGTCCTGCAGCTGCCTCCAGGAGGGGGCGGGATGTGTGGTAGGGCGGCCTGACCCTCCCACGCAGATGCCAGTGGGCGGGGTGGGCACTGCCCATTGTCTGAAGGGGCAGCCATCCATAGAGGCACTGATTTCAACTTGTCGAGTGTCAACCCATACTCTGCAGTAGGCATGCGCTGCCACTCGGAGCCAGCCCGCAGGTCCCGGGCCCGCCCTGCCAGTCAAGTCTGTGTGGGGATGCCCGTCCCTCCGAGGCTGCAGGCGAGGATAGTGCAGGCTCAGGACAAACCCGGGAAGGAACAAAGGCCTTCCACTATTTTCGGAAAATACATCTCTCTTCTAAATTTGTAAGATTTGATTTGAAATGAGGTATTTTATGCAGGTTTGTAATACAACAAACAAAAAAGGCAATAATTAGTAGACTCATCTTCTGAGGATGCATCTGGTTTTAGGATGTCTGCCAGCAGCATTGGTTAAATACCATTCCAAAGACATTTCTGAGTGAGCGACCCTGGCTCAGCTCCCCACGCCCCATGCACCCTCCTGTGCCGTCCCTGCCTGGGACACACATGCACACGTCCAGGTTCCATTTGCACCCATCAGGCTTTACTGTTTCAGCTGAAGTGTGCTCTCCAGGAGGCGGGCAGCCTGCGTCGTGTGCGGGCAGAGAGGTGAGGTGTGGTGTGGTGAGGTGTGGTGTGGTGAGGTGTGGTGTGGTGAGGTGTGGTGTGNGTGTGTTGTGTGGTGTGGTATGTTGTGTGGTGAAGTGAGGTGTGTGTTCTGTGGTGTGAGGTGTGGTGTGTGGTGTGGTGTGTTGTGTGGTGAGGTGTGTTGTATGGTGAGGTATGGTGAGGTGAGGTGTGTTGTGTGGTGAGGTGAGGTGTGGTGTGGTGTGTGTTGTGTGGTATATTGTGTGGTGAGGTGAGGTGTGATATGTTCTGTGGTGTGAAGTGTGGTGTGTGTGGTGTGAGGTGTGGTGTGGTGTGGTGTGTTGTGTGGTGAAGTGAAGTGTGGTGTGTTCTGTGGTGTGGTGTGGTGTGGCGTGGTATGTGTTGTGTGGTGTGTGTTGTGAGGTGAGGTGAGGTGAGGTGTGGTGTGGTGAGGTGAGGTGTGGTGTGGTGAGGTGAGGTGTGGTGAGGTGAGGTGAGGTGTGGTGTGGTGAGGTGAGGTGTGTTGTGTGGTATGGTGTGCATGTGCGTGTGGCATGGCCAGTGCTCTCCTCTCAGGCCCAGCCTCGGCTTCCTGGCCAGAGCGTCTGGCGTGGAATGTGCTCTGCAGCTTTGTCTCTGGGGGGACACCCCCTGTGACGGGACGAAGCCATCACCGAGCACATCCTGCGCTGCAGAGAGCTGACCTTTGGCTCCACCTGGCCCTGGGGCTACTCATGTGGAAAGAGGCCCTGGGCCAAACCAGCTGCCCGGCTGCCCTTGGCTCTGGGAGGCCTCTGGAGACCACTCCCAGCAACAAAAGCTGGAGCTATCTGTGGATGAGACCAGGACGGCAGCACGCGGGTCATCGGAGAGCATGCAGCCGGGCAGTCGCCACTGTCCTGAACTCCACTGCTGCAGCCATTGCGCCAGCCACGGGTGGAGGCTGTGGGTTCTGGAACGAGACAGAAACCAACATAGATGAAAGTAAGTGTGCGGGTCCAACCTGGCCAGAGGTGTCTGGACAAGTGTCGAGGCAGCACGTCCACCAGGGAGTGACACCGAAGCCACTGTGCCCACCACGGATGCCTGGCCCCTCCGCGTGACTCTGCCAGGGCTCCTTCAGATGACCTCCCACTCGTCCTCCAGATCCTCGGGGTGGGGCATGGCGGCCTGGCTGCTTTTCTGGGTGCCATGCGAGTGGCTGAACGTCTTTGTCAGCCGTCGGAGGAGGTAGCCGGGCGGGCCCACAGCCCACAGCTCATCTGACGCAGTCACTGCAGGGACAAGAGCCAATTACGTACTTGTCAATCACACAGACTGTGGGGTGGGCACAGATGGCACTAGGAGCTTGGGCGCAGGTCTGGGCTTGCCGCATTCTAGGTGGGGGACCCTGGACAAGCCACCATCTCCATGTGAACTTCGTACCCTCAGCTGTAAGTGGATGTCAACAGCACCCTGTCCTTGCCCAGGAGACTCTGGCAGAGCCCAGGTGTCCAGCCCCTTCCCTCCTTGGGACACACTCCTGCTTTGCCCTCAGTTCTTGCTTTGGGAGAGCGGAGCCCAGTGGGGGCAGCTTCTCTGAGAGCCCCCCGACATGGTCCACAGGAGCCCTGGGAACCCCAAGGGAACAACAGCCTTGAGCCCACGGCCCCTGGCACCTGCCTGTGAAACAGGACACACTGCCGGGAATTTTCTTCCAGTAGTCTCCGGCGGGGTTCTTGTCTGTGATGCCATACCGCCGGGCGAGGTCTCCGTTTGGACAGCGGGCCCACACGGTCCTGGTGCTCAGCGCCAGCTGGCAGGCCTGCAACCCTGTGGGCAGACAGGGCCCCTCCTGAGCCCCTGCCGTGGACGGGATGGGCCACTGCTTCCCGAGCCCATCTTGTGACGCTGCCCTCCTCCACCAGGGTCCCTGCAGGGATGGAGTGCCCATGCTGGGCTGGGCTTGGGGCAGGAGCCGAGGGAAAGGACACCGAGTTGGCAGGGCCAGCAAAGCCACCAAAAGCCAGAAGTCAAAGGACAGAAGAGCCTGGGCAGTGTGCAAACCGCCCTCCCACGAAAGCACCAGCAGGACGGCCTGGGTTTCCCCAACAAGGAACATGACTGGAGGCTTGTCCCCTGGTCCAGGAAGCAGCGGCAACAGCACAGCCCCAGCACAAAGGCTGCCATGTGGTGGGGACCAGGCTGCCTCACAGACAGCAGCCTGGAGGGAGTGCCCAGCAGTCCCCAGTGATGGAGCCCCTGTCTGCGGGCTCCTACCTGGCACGTGCTCCCAGGCGGTCCCCACAGGCATCTCCTCGGTGATCCCGGTCCGCACGTGCACGTTCCACCTGCTGTCAAGCACCCACAGCATCTGGTCGTTGGGGCTGGAATGGACGCTGACCAAGTTGACCCCGGCAGGCTGGAAGCGGGAAGGGACTTTCAGGGAAGGCAGGAGTTGGGTGACAAGAGGAGGGACAGGAGGCTTCCAGAACTGGGGACATGTTAGTGGCAGCATGCAGCAGCCAGGGTGGGCCCCGCAGGAGGCAGAAAGGCCATGTCCTGCCCCCGGTGCCAGTCTCACAGGGGAGACAGTCACTTGTCTCCAGAGTGTCAGGTGGGCCAGACTGAGGGACAGCCCAGCAGATACCAGCATGGACTCCAGCAGGAGACCAAGAAGGGCAGGAACGGCCCAGGTGAACAGAGAGTGGAGGAATGAGAGAAGAGGCACGGCGGACCTGGCTGTGAAGGACCGTGGTGGGCACTGTGAGAAACAGTAACGCCAGCCCAGGAGCCCCTGCCACCTGCCTGTGCCGCCCTCACCATCCTGGCTCAGCTGACGCCCCTCTCCTCTAGGCATAGCCGTCCTCCCGAATGTGCTGCCGGGCAGGCAACGTCCCTGTTGCCCAGGTCGTGGCACAAGACTGCCGCCCTGCCCTGGTCCTTGGGCAGCCTCTGTCCACGCTCAGCATCTCCGGTTCTTTGTCTGTTCTTCACAGGACAGAAGGAAGTCCCTTCAGTGTCCTGTTTGCTGTCCACTGGCAGCTCCAGTTTGCCCCAGGGCTGCCCACCCCTCGGTTGGACCAGGCCTCCGTGCCAGCAAGCACAGCACTGTCTGGAGGACCTGGGCCACTGGTCACCAGCAGTGCTGGTGGGTGACTTGAGCCCCAAGGGGCTGGCTGTCTTCCACTGCCTGGTGCTGCCTGCTTTTCTGGAACCCACAGTCTTCCCTGCTACATCTGTGGTCTTGGGTCCCTGTCCTCCTGGTCAGCCTCCATGGGACCCTGAGTGGGCCACCCAGTGGAAACTGGCGGGTCCCTTGCTGTCGCCACACATCTCCTGCTCTTTGCTTTGTGCTTAGGGTTGCCGGGAATACAATCACACTGGATGCCCTGTGCCACACTCTGGCCACACAGTGCTCCTGTCATAGTGCCCGTGTCACACACTTGCCGGGTCCAGACACTCTCAGGGCCCTCAGGCACTGGGACCTCCCTCCGCCTGCGCCTCCCCGATTGAGGTGCCCTCTCCAGGCTGCCCGCATCCTCACCCGCCGGCTGCTCTGGGCAGGGGCCCCTAACTGTGGGCTGGTGAACACATGTATGAAATGCCTCCCGTGGGCACCAAGTCTCACGCCTCAGCCCCAGTGGATCAGGACATGGAGGATGGAGAAACAGGGCAGCGAGGAGGATGGGGCGGTGGCCGCTCTCGTGGGCACATCACCACCGATCACCACTGCCTGGGCCAGTATCTGCCTTTGCTGCTGCCAGGTCCTCTGAGGACCAACCGGTCCTCCCAGACGTGGCAGGTTTCTTCCCCAGCTGCCCGGCCTCCCCACCCAGCCCTATTTTGCGGAGTGATCACAGGCCTCTCCCCTCCCTTCCCTGGACTCCCTGCATCCCCCTGGAATGTGGGCTTAGCCTAGAGCAGTGCTTCCCTAAATCTGTGCCTCTGAACCCCAGGTCCATGGAATAGAAATGGGTGTGATGTATAGAAAGGGAGTTTCATAGACCAACAAGTTAAGCTAAGCTGAGGGATGGCGGTGAATATAAATCCCAAACACATCCAGACTTAGTCGCAACTCCACAGCTGAAACACTGACAGGCACAGGGCCACCCCCTCCCTCCTGCCCCCACCTGACTCTGGCTGTCAGAACGTTCTCTTTAAAAAAATTTTTTTTAAGACAGGGTCTCGCTCTGTCACCCAGACTGGAGTGCCCTGGCGCAATCCCGGCTCACTGCAACCTCCATCTCCCCGGCTTGAGTGATCCTCCCATCTCAGCTTCCCAAGTATCTGGGACTACAGGCGCACACCACCACACCAGGCTAATTTTTGTATTTTGTTGTAGACACCGGGTTTCACCATGTTGCCCAGGCTGGTCTTGAACTCCTGGGTTCAAGTGAGCCATTCGCCTTGGCCTCCCAAAGTGGCGTGAGCCACCGTGCCTGGCCAGAAAGTTCTCTCTTGTGTGAGCTCACTCAGGGTGCAGCTGGAGTGACTGTAGGTCTCAGCCTGCCAGTGGGGCGAGTGAGCTAGTTTTTTTTTGAGTCTCACTCTGTCTGGAGTGCAGTGGCATGATCTTGGCTCACTGCAACCTCCGCCTCCCGGTTTCAAGGGATTCTCCTATCTCAGCCTCCCAAGTAGCTGGGATTATGGGTGCCCACCTCCACGCCCGGCTAATTTTTGTAGTTTTTAGTAGAGACAGGGTTTTGCCATGTTGGCCAGGCTGATCTAGAACTCCTGACCTCAAGTGATCCACCCACCTCGGCCTCCCAAGGTGCTGGGATTACAGGTGTGAGCCACTGTGCCCGGCCGCGAGTGAGCTATTTTAAGAGACACAGAGAGAACAGAGTCCTAGTGAGGGGCTCCCTTCGCTGCTCCCTCAGCCCTTTGGTCGCTCACTCTACACATTCGCCCAAATTACAGGCGCAGGCTTTGGAAGCCGTTGTGAGCGGGCTGGACGGGGCTCTCAGGTAGCACCAGAGCAGGCAGTTGGACGTAAACACCAGGCTAGGTTCAGATATTGGAGGCACCACCAGAAAATAAAATGAGCAACTGGCAGTGGGTGGTCAGGCGAGGAGGTGGCATTAGGGTTGATGCCCGGAGGACACAGGACCACTGAGCAGAGAGAGGGAAGGGTTGGACGGCAGAGGCCAGAATGCTGGGCACCACCCTGGACAGCGGTCGCCAGCTTAAAGCAGAGTGGCACCAGAAGCCTGAGCCACTTTCCACGCAGAACTCCAGATGCGCCGGTGAGATGTGAGGGATCCGAGGGAGCCGTGCCTGTGCCACAGGGTCATCGCAGCCCCTGCCCACTCCACCTGGACAGCAGGGAGGCTGGGGCGGGGCGGCCAGCGGGGATGCAGTGGGATGCAGTCCAGGAGGGCAGGGGTGCCAGGGCCGAGTCCCCAGGGAACACCTGGAGAGCACTCAGACAGGTCCCCACTGCTGGCTGTGCTGGGATCAGATGTTTGAGATTTATATTCACTGCCTTCCCTCTGAGCTTAAATTAACTTGTTGGGCTATGGAACTCCCTTTCTATACATCACACCCATTTCCGTTCCATGGACCTGCGGTTTAGAGGCGCAGATTTGGGGAAGCGCTGCTCTAGGCTAAGCCCCCATTCCAGGGGGATGCAGGGGCTCCAGGGAAGGGAGGGGAGAGGCCTGTGATCACTCTGCAAAGCAGGGCTGGGTGGGGAGGCCGGGCAGCTGGGGAAGAAGCCTGCCTGCTGAGGCCTAGGCTGAGGCCACCAGGCCGTGTGGAGGAGAGGCTCCCGCCAGGCTCCCGCCCTCCCCACTCAGGAGGCCGGGTGGAGGAGACAGAAAAGCAGCCCGGGCTTCGCCACTCAGCCCACTGGCCAGAGCCCTGACGTGGTAGAGCAGAGCCAGGTCCCCACCACACGCTGCCCGCAGTCCTACCCCAGAGCTAAGACGCGCTGTCGTTTGAAGCTGCTAGCTTTTGAATAGTAAGTCAGGGACAATGGGAATGACGGAGAAAGGAGGAGACGACTATACTTCAGGGGAAGGGCAAGAACAGCGAGGATCAAAGTGGAGTCTCCGGGGAGTCTCCAGATAGAGAAAGATGGGCGCTGGAAGCAGCATGGTGGCAAGCGGAGTGCTCGTGAGCAGGCAGAGGACGGCTACCCCACATCCCTTTCCTCTTCTTTCCATCACCTTGCAACGTCTCTGGAACGTAGAACTTCCAGTCTCCCTTGGCTCTCTCACCTCCTGGCTCTGTCCCCCTGACGTGAGCCTCCGCCCATTAACAGCCTTTACTAGAAGCCTCTAGAACAGAATACATTGGGAAGTGCAGGCAGGGCCCAGCCTCACCCTGGCCTTGCCAGTCGTCCCTTCCTGGCACACATGCCCCCTCACACCTTGCTCACCTGGCAGGCTGCTGCCCACCCTTCACAACCCCACTCACACTGCCTGCCAGGCCTCTGGGAGGGGCCCTGTGCTGCCTGCGAGCTCCCTGCAGGAGGCCACGTCTGCCCAGCTCCCGCCCAGCCCAATGCTGAGAAGGTGTGCGGAGGATGGACCCTGGCCACCTGCTTCCCTCGAAAACATCCTGTGTCCCCAGCCCCTCACCTGCTCTTATCCAATAAAAAGAAAAACTCTAATTTGTATTACTGGAGGACAATATACATTTGAAAACTATACAAATCCTAAGTGTACAGCATGATGGAGCTTCCTGATTTGAGTACACCTGTGTGACCAGTGGCCGTCCCAAGAAGCAAAAGGTGAGCCCTGGCCCTGGCTCTGCCACACTCCTGACACCAGGACCTGCACTGTCCGGGTCTGACTTTACATGACAGAAGCTCGTGGCATGGTGGCTTCTCTCGGAAAGGAGGACTGGCACTCCCTCGCAGGGCCCTCATTCTAGGGAGGAGGCCGGCCTGCAGACAGCCCAGGAAGGCTTCAGGAAGGGGTAGGGATGGAGGCCAGGTCTCAGGGCAGTAAAGTAGAAACAGTCTGATGAAAAGCACACGGGACACCAGTAAATGCTCTTTAAAAGAGGAAGAGCAAGTCATTCTGGACACATCTTACTGGGTATATCATCTTGCCTCATGCCTTTACCCATTGTTTCCTAGAAGGGCTTCCATGGTACGCCACACCACCCCTACCACTGGCACGGCTCATGTGGCCCAAGCTCTCGCACCAGCTGTCTCCTGGACCCCTCTCACTGGAGGCATGTGATCATCTGTTCGATGAATGAGCACCCACACATGCTGGGTTTTGGGGGAACCTCAACTGCAGACAAAACACTTGTTTCTGCCTTCCAGAGCTGCCATCCTACTGGGAGGGTGGGCCACAACCCGGACAAACCAATGCCACGCTGCGTAACAGAGAGAAGGGCCAGAGGGACACCCTGACTCTGACCCGGAATGGAGGGGCAGTGGTCCTGCTGACACCCAGGGAAGGGCCCTGGCAGCCCTGGCAAGTGCTCAGGGTTGCAACAAGGAGGCTGGGAGGCTGCAGCCCAGTGGTAAGGCTGCAGCCCAGTGGTGAGGCCAGAGTGGCCACTGGGGCTGATGACAGGCTTCAGGCTGAGGGAAAAGTGTGATTTCATTCTGAGTGATGTGGGAAGCTGCCAGAAGGTTGTAAAAAGAGGAAAGGGCTGGGCACGGTGTCTTACACCTGTAATCCCAGCACTTTGGAAGACCAAGGAGGGAGGATTGCTTGAGCCAAGGAGTTTGAGATCAGCCTGGGCAACAGCAAGACCTTGTCTCTACCAAAATTTAAAAAATTACCTGGGTATGGTGGCATGTGCCTGTAGTCCCAGCTACTTAGGCGTCTGAGGCAGGAGGATTACTTGAGCCCAGGATTTTGAGGCTGCAGTAAGCCATATTCGCACCATTGCACTCTAGCTTAGGCAACAGAGCAAGACCCTCTGTAATAATAAATAAAATAAAAGTAAAAAAAGAGAAGAGATGTGGGCCGAGCGCGGTGGCTCAGGCCTGTAATCCCAGCACTTTGGGAGGCCCAGGCGGGCCAATCACCTGAGGTCAGGAGTTCGAGACCAGCCTGATCAATATGATGAAACCCCATCTCTACTAAAAACACAAAATTAGTTGGGCGTGGTGGCAGGCGCCTGTTAATTCCAGCAACTCAGGAGGCTGAGACAGGAGAATTGCTTGAACCCGGGAGGCAGAGGTTGCAGAGAGCCGAGATCAGGCCATTGCACTCCAGCCTGGGCAATAAGAGTGAAACTATCTCAACAACAACAAAAACAGAGGAGAGATGTGAACTAGTGCATGTCATCAGAGGACCCCTCTGGCTGCAGTGAGGACAAGCTGCAGGGAAGGGCAGGTAGACAAGAACCCTGTTCTGGATGCTGGTGCAAATAAGCCAGGAGGCGGTGGTACAGGCAGGCCCTAAGAGGCCAATAGAACAGGCTTTGGAGGTGGAGCCCATGGTGCCTGCTGATGGACTGGCAACGTGACCCTGGGGTGGGCTGCTCTGCTTGAGTCTGGACCTTTTCAGAGCAGACCCCAGGCCGGGGCGGCGCTCAGCACCCCGGGTGGTCACGGCAATCATGATCCCAAGCCACAGATGGCGGGTGACTCAGGAATGTGTGTCTGCTAAGATACACCGAGGTTTCAATAGGCAAAAAACAAATGCTTGAAAAGTTGGCAAACTCGGGGTTGCTTTGCTGACTGCTCTCTGGGTTGGTAATGGAGAGGCCTGGTCCTAGCCCTGCCTGATGGGGCTCTGGGCACACCCTGGGTGTCATGACATGGTGCCTGCGAGGGGCTTCAAGACCAGCAGGGCTGGGCATCAGTGAAGGATGATTTTCTATTAGGTCAGAAACAGTGACAATCACTGGACCTCAAAGCAAATGACTTTATCATCTTCCTCTGGAGAAAACCGGTCTCTCCCGGTCTCAGAGTGGTGGAGCGGGAAGCAGCACAGGATCCCGGTCTCAGAGTGGTGGAGCGGGAAGCAGCACAGGATCTCGGGAGCGGGGAATTCCACTGTTTGCTCACAATAAGCAAGGGCGGCGCCGCGTCGGGTTAACATACAGCCCTCCTGCGCGGCTTTCATCACAGTGACCTGATTCACTGGTGGCCTCAACACACCTTTGCTGTATTTATTTTATAAACTCACTGTATTTTTTTTTTTTTTTTGGTAACTCTCACCTGGATTTTCTTGTTTTTGCTTATTTTTTTCAGAAAGCACTGATGTAAGTGCCTCCACACAAGTTAGTGTGGATTCTTATTGAGCCTTTCTTTGGAGGCAAAAGAACTCCCGGCTGAGCCTGGCACTGCTGGTTTGTTAGCTGTGCTGCGTGCAATAGTGGCTCGCTGTCCTCTGGTTTGTACCAGAAGTCTGGGGCCGAATAAACCCTCATTTAAACAGACAAAACCCAGACACACTCAGGGGCTGTCAGAGACAGCACGCATCACTTGGGGCCACACACTGTATGTAGGATTCCTTTTTTTTTTTTTTTTTTGACACAGAGTTTCGCTCTTGTTGCCCAGGCTGGAGTGCAACAGTGCGATCTCAGCTCACTGCAACCTCCGCCTCTCAGGTTCAAGTGGTTCTCCTGCCTCAGCCTCCCGAGTAGCTGGGATTACAGGCACCTGCCACCATGCCTGGCTAATTTTTGTATTTTTAGTAGAGACAGAGTTTCACCATCTTGGCCAGGCTGGTCTTGAACTCCTGACCTTGTGATCCACCCGCCTCAGTCTCCCAAAGTACTGGGATTACAGGTGTGAACCACCGCGCCCGGCCAGGATTCCATTTCTATGAAACATCCAGAAGAGGAAAATCCCAGGTAAAAATCAGGTGAGCAGCTGCCAGAGGCTGGGAGAGAGGAGGGACAAGGAATGGGGAGTGGCTTCGTGTTGGTAGGGGCTTTCTGGAGGGATAAGAATGTTTTGCAACTAGGCTGGGCGAGGTGGCTCATGCCTGTAATCCCAGCACTTTGGGAGGCCGAGGCAGGCAGATCACTTGAGGTTAGGAGTTTGAGACCAGCCTCAGCCAACATGGTGAAACTCCATCTCTACTAAAAATACAAAATTAGCCAGGTATGGTGGCGCGTGCCTGTAGTCCTAGCATCTCGGGAGGCTGAGGCAGGAGAATCACTTGAACCTGGGAAGCAGAGGTTGCAGTGAGCCCAGATTGTGCCACTGTACTCCAGCCTGGGCAACAACAGCAAAACTCCATCTCAAAAAAGAAGAAAAAAAAAAAGAATGTTCTGGAAACTGCATAGTGACAATGGTTGCACAACACTGCAAATGTACGGTCACTAACAGTAAACCTCATGTGTATTTTATCACAATTTAGGAAAAAAGAAAAAGTAGACGAGCCTTGCTTGTGACAGTGTACTATAGTGTCGCAGTTACCATTGTGGTGAACTGGGTACAGGGTACTCAGGATTTCTTATAAATACAAATGTAGTGACCATTATTCAATAAAAATTTCAATTAGGCCGGGCGCAGTGGCTCACGCCTGTAATCCCAGCACTCCGGGAGGCTGAGGCAGGCAGATCACCTGAGGTCAGGAGTTCGAGACCAGCCTGACCAATATGGAGAAACCCCGTCTCTACTAAAAAATGTACAAAATTAGCTGGGTGTGGTGGCAGGTGCCTGTAATCCCAGCTACTCAGGAGACTGAAGCAGAAGAATCGCTTGGACCCAGGAGGCAGAGGTTGCAGTGAGCCGAGATCACACCATTGCACTCCAGCCTGGGCAACAAGAGTGAAACTCTGTCTCAAAAAAAAAGAAAAAATTCTATTAAAAAAAAAAAGTCTGGGCACAGTGGCTTATACCTATAATCCCAGCTCTATGGGAGGCTAAGGCAGGAGAACTGCCTGAGCCCAGGAGCTTGAGACCTAATCTCTACTAAAAAAACAAAAGAAAGTAGTAGGTGGTCTAAAATTTTGGCTTATTCATATTAAAAACTTCATAAAAATGCAAAAGAGGCTGGGTGCGGTGGCTCACGCCAGTAATCCCAGCACTTTGGGAGGCCAAAGGCCAGCAGATCTCGAGGTCAGAAGTTCAAGACCAGCCTGGCCAATATGGTGAAACCCCATCTCTACTAAAAAAATACAAAAATTAGCCAGGCATGGTGGCACACGCCTTTAGTCCCAGCTACTCCAGAGGCTGAGGCAGAAGAATTGCTTGAACTCGGGAGGCGGAGGTTGCAGTGAGCGGAGATTGCGCCATTGCACTCCAGTCTGGGTGACAGAGTGAGACTCCGTCTCCGGAAAAAAAAAAAAAAAGAAAAAGGAAAAGAAATGAAGGATAGAACTTGTAAGATGGAATAAATAAGAAATTTGAGAGTTAAAATACTTTGGAAATGCTAAAAAAAAAAATACACAAAGTTTGGTAAGCTGAGAGAGGAGACAGGAAGGGAGGGAGGAAGTGTGTGTGTGTGCACGGCAGGCAAACGTATGTGCTTGTTTGTTTTTAAGTTCAAAATCCAGCTCCTGCAAGAAGGCTTGCTTTTTGTTTCTGGGACAGGGTCTTGCTGTGCTGCCCAAGGTAGAGCGCAGCGGTGCGATCACAGGTCACCACAGCCTCGACCTCTTGGGCTCAAGCGATCCTCCCACCTTAGCTTCCTGAATAGCGGGGACTATAGGTGCATGCTACCACACCTGGCTAATTAATTTTTTTTTTTTTTTTTTGTAGAGACAGGGTCTTACTATGTTGCCCTGGTCTCACACTCCTGGGCTTGGCCGGGCGCGGCGGCTCACGCCTGTAATCCCAGCACTTTGGGAGGCCAAGACAGGTGGATCACAAGGTCAGGAGGTCGAGACCATCCTGGCTAACATGGTGAAACCCCGTCTCTACTAAAAAAAAAAAATACAAAAAAACTAGCCGGGCGAGGTGGCGGGAGCCTGTAGTCCCAGCTACTCAGGAGGCTGAGGCAGGAGAATGGCGTAAACCCGGGAGGCGGAGCTTGCAGTGAGCGGAGATCCGGCCACTGCACTCCAGCCTGGGCGATAGAGCGAGACTCTGTCTCAAAAAAAAACAAAAAAACAAAAAACAAAAAACTCCTGGGCTTAAGTGATCCTCCTGCCTAGGCCTCCCAAAACGCTGGGATTACAGCAGCCCCAGGGCACCCTGTTAGAAGCCTGTGGTCTACTTCTAGGTATCACGGCCTTCCAATGAGAGAAAATACTTAGAATTCAGTATAGTGAAGAGGGGTAATAGCTCCTAGAAACAAGTTTTGAAGAAGAAAGTTCAAAAACAATAGATGTTTAAATGGAGGTATAGGAAAAAAAGCAACATGGAAAAAATTAAAGGAAGTGGCAAAAAACAATTTAGTTTCCCTCAAAGGGAGCTGGTTCTGTCCCACACCATTAGACGGCAGTTGGGGAAGTCTCATAGCTTCATCTGCAGGCAGTGCAGGTGTGTTGATGGAACAACTTACGGTGTAACAGGCAGCCCCGCCAGCACCCAAATACCACTCAAAGATGTTCGGAGGGTTAGAGGAAAATAGCAGCTATACTCTGAAGACTGATGATACCAGAACTGTGGAGGTGAAAGGAATGAGCTGCACCATGGTGCTCAGTGCTGGGTATGTGCAAGAGTCACCTGCAGGGCTCCGAAGAAGCCAGAAGCTTCTGGACAGTGATAACAATGAGCACACATTCACCCTTTCACTCCCTTCTCAAGCACCACTACCATGAGAGGGAACGGGTTAAAGAAAGAAAAATGGGGCGGGCGCAGTGGCTCGTGCCTGTAATCCCAGCACTTTGGGAGGCCAAGGCAGACGATCACCTGAGGTCAGGAGTTTGAGACCAGCCTGACCAACATGGCGAAACCCTGTCTCTACCAAAGATACAAAAATTAGCTGGGTATGGTGGTGTGGACCTGCAATCCCAGCTACTCGGGAGCCTGAGGCAGAGAATTGCTTGAACTCAGGAGGCGGAGGCTGCAGTGAGCTGAGATCGGGCCACTGCACCCAGCCTGGGTGACAGAGTGAGACTCCATTGCAAAGAAAAAATGTTCAAATCTCCAAAGGACAGGGAGAATGAGGGGAGGAAGCAGCCGTACAATTTTGGAAGCTGGAAAGTGGGGGATGCATGGCAAGGACTCAGCGGGCCCTGGAAGGCTAAAAGCAACGACTCCCCGCTCAGCAGCCCAGCCAGATCGCTGTCAGAGACCCGCGTGGCCCACAGGCTCCATGTGTGTGCTCAGGGCTTCCAGTCAGCCTTGCTGGGCCTCACTCTTCCAACCAGGGGACTGCCAACATCTGAAGAAAGCCTCTGCCATGGAAAAGGCGAACTAGACAGAAAACACACAACTTGGGACACACAAACACCAGGCAGGGAGAAGAAACTTCCAAAACATCCTTAGGAAGATGAGAGAGGACTCTACAGCCGTCAAACAACAGGAACTTTCGGAAATTAAACATGTGATCATGGAAATAATTTGACAGAGGGCTGGAGAAATAAGGTTGAGAACGTCTTCTAGAAAGCAGGATAAAAGCATAAAAAGATAGAAACAGGACAGAAAAGAAAAGTGGAGGCCAGCTTAGAAAGTCCACAATACAAAAGGAAACCTCCAGGCTGGGCGCGGCAGCTAATGCCTGTAATCCCAGCACTTTGGGAGGCCAAGGCAGGTGGATCACCTGAGGTCAGGAGTTCGAGAGCAGCCTGACCAACATGGTGAAACCCCATTTCTACTAAAAATACAAAATTAGCTGGGCGTGGTGGCAGATGCCTGTAATCCCAGCTACTTGGGAGGCTGAGGCAGGAGAATCGCTTGAACTCAGGGGGCAGAGGCTGTTGTGAGCCCAGATTGCACCACTGCACTCTAGCCTGGGCAACAAAGGTGAAAACACCTACTCAAAAAAAAAAAAAAAAAAGGAAGCCTCCAGCCAGAGCAAACAGAAAACAGGAAACAGGAGGGGCGCAGTGGCTCATGCCTAGAATCCAGCACTTTGGGAGGCTGAGGTGGGAGGATTGCCGGAGCCCAGGAGTTCAAAAGCAGCCTGGGCAATACAGTGAGACTCCATCTCTACAAAAAAAAAATTAGCTGAACATGGTGCACATGCCTGTGGTCCCAGCTACTTGGGAGGCTGAGGTGGGAGGATTGCTTGAGCCCAGAAGTTTAAAGCTACAATGAGCTGTGATTGTGCCATTGCACTCCAGCCTGGGTGACAGAGTGAGAGACCCTGTCTCCAAAAAACAAACAAACGAACACCCCGCAACAACAAAAAAACCCCACAACAACAACAACAAAACACAAAAACACAACAACAAAAAAAAGGAAAACAGGAGAGACAGGGGCAGAAGAGGACCCCAGCAGAGGACCCAGACACCCACCGGCACACAGGCTGCAAGCGCCTGGCTGCACGGATTAACACAGCCCTCGCCAAGGCATATCACTGTGTATCTGTTCTTACAACACTAGGAACAAAGAGACCTTACAAACCTTGAGAAAGAAAAACAGGTGAAGTATCAAGGATCAGGTGTTAGAACGGCCTCTGGCTTCTCAACAGCAATCCTGGAAGCTGAGAGACAATGGGGGAAGACCCTCAAAATCCTAAAGGAAAAGGGTTTCCAACCTAGACTGCTATACCCAGCAAGGTCAAGGGTGAACACAGATGAAAGACTTTTCAGACATGCAATATCTCTAAAAAGTCACCGACCATGAACCCTTCCTTGGGAGCCGACTGGAGGATAAACTCCACCCAAACAAGCACAGACACAGAGAGAGGAAGACCCGGGATCCGGGAGAAAGGGGCTCTAACATGAGGGGAGGTCAAAGATGACACCAGGACAACAGCTGGGTCCCGGGTAGAGAGAGGAACCAGGCCAGATTGGAGCTGGCCAAGATGGTGCAGGAGGGATCTCTGCAGGGGGAAGAAACAGACAAGACACATTCCTAATGTGTCCAAATGTGTGAGACAACTGGCAGAGAGTTTGGGATTGAATGTGTGAAACTGCACTTAGAAAACTAGGTAAGCAGGCTGGGGGCGGAGGCCGAGGCAGGTAGATCACCTGAGGTCAGGAGTTCAAGACCAGCCTGGCCAATATGGCGAAACTCCATCTCTATTAAAAATACAAAAAATTAGCTGGGTGTGGTGGCACATGCCTGTTAATCCCAGCTACTCGGGAGGCTGAGGCAGAAGAATCACTCGGACCCAGGAGGTGGAGGTTGCAGTGAGCAGAGACTGATCAAACCACTGCACGCTAGCGTGGGCAACAGAGCGAGACTCTGTCTCAAAAACAAACAAAAAAAAAAAAAAAAAAGAAAAAAAACTAGATGAGCAAACAAGATGATTATCAAGTCCAGGGAAAACAGAGTCACACAGACAAGGAATTGCAGGTGTGATTCATCCCCTGCCTCCACTGTGAAGCGCTCCTCCTTCCTCACAGCAAGGCCCGTGCCTGGGAAGTGCTGCAGCTCTGGGAGGGTGGAAGCAGGAAGGGAGGCGGGTGGCTGGGGGACGGGGGAAGGGGGAGCAAGAGCTCTGCATGCTTCTGTTTCCCTGGAGAGTCAATCACAAACACCTGAAGTCAGGGGACCAAACACGGCTCCAGAAGCAGCATTCGGAGACAGGCAGTGAAAAGAATTGAAAGGAGCTCTCCAGAGAGGGCAAAATTGGCAGAAGAGACTTGTTTCCTGTAGCACATCTTATACAACCCACTGACATGTCAACCTACCGATTTTCTTTTTTTTTTTTTTTTTTTTTTTTTTTTTTTTTTTGAGATGGAGTCTGGCTCTGTCGCCCAGGCTGGAGTGCAGTGGCCGGATCTCAGCTCACTGCAAGCTCCGCCTCCCGGGTTTACGCCATTCTCCTGCCTCAGCCTCCGGAGTAGCTGGGACTACAGGCGCCCGCCACCTCACCCGGCTAGTTTTTTTGTATTTTTTAGTAGAGACGGGGTTTCACCGTGTTCGCCAGGATGGTCTCGATCTCCTGACCTCGTGATCCGCCCGTCTCGGCCTCCCAAAGTGCTGGGATTACAGGCTTGAGCCACCGCGCCCGGCCATAACCTACCGATTTTCAAATGTGACTTTGTTTTCTTTCTTTTACAGATGGAGTCTCACTCTGTTGCCCAGGCTGGAGTGCGGTGGATGATCCTGGTCTCCAGTGATCCTCCCACCCAGCCTCCTGAGTAGGTGGGACTAGAGGCACATACCACCACACTTGGCATTTCATGTCATTAAAAATAAAAACCAGGCTGGGTGTGGTGGCTCCTATCTGTAATCCCAACACTTTGGGAGGCCAAGACAGGTGGATAACTTGAGGTCAGGAGTTCCAGACCAGCCTGGTCAACAGAGTGAAACTCCATCTCTACTAAAAATACAAAAATTAGCTGGGCGTGGCCAGGCACGGTGGCTCACGCAAGTAATCCCAGCACTTTGGGAGGCCGAGGCGGGCAGATCATCTGAGGTCAGGAGTTCAAGACCAGCCTGGCCAACATGGAGAAACCCAGTCTCTACTAAAAATACAAATATTAGCCGGGCGTAGTGGCACTCACCTGTAGCCCCAGCTACTCAAGACGCTGAAGTGGGATGATTGCTTGAACCCAGGAGATGGAGGTTGTAGTGAGCCGAGATCGTGCCACTGCACTACAGCCTGAGTGACAGAGTGAGACCCTGTCTCAAAAAAAAAAAAAAAAAAAAAGCTGGGCGTGGTGGCAGGTGCCTGTATTCCCAGCTACTCGGGAGGCTGAGGCAGGAGAACTGCTTGAACCCAGGAGGCGGAGGTTGCAGTGAGCCAATATCACCCCCACTGAACTCTAGTGGGCGACAGACCAAGACTCTGTCTCAAAAAAAAAAAAAAAAACTAACCAAAAACCGAAAAGCAAAACTGGCAGGGCACAGTGGCACATGCCTGCAATCCTAGCACTTTGGGAGGCTGAGGGCTGGATCACTTGAGGCCAGTAGTTTGAGACCAGCCTGGACAACACAGCAAGACCTCATCTCTACAAAATAAAAATTTAAAAAATGAGCCAGGTGTGATGTGCATACCCCTAGCCATTCTGGAGGCAGAGGCAGGAGAACTGTTTGAGCCTAGGGGTTTGTGGTTATAGTGAGCTATGATCACACCACTGCACTTCAGCTTGAACGACAGAGTGAGACTCTGTCTCAAAAAAAAAAAATAAATAAAAATCAACCAGGATGCCTGGGCCTCACCCCAGACCTGCTGAATTCATATCTCCAGGGAGGGGCTGAGGCCTGGACATTTTTTTTTTTTTTTTTTTTTTGAGATGAAATCTGGCTCTGTCACCCAGGCTGGGGTTCTCCGCTCACTGCAAGCTCCGCCTCCCAGGTTCACGCTACTCTCCTGCCTCAGCCTCCCAAGTAGCTGGGACTACAGGCACCTGTCACCACGCCCAGATAATTTTTTGTATTTTCAGTAGAGACCTTGTGATCCGCCCACCTCGGCCTCCCAAAGTGCTGGGATTACAGGCGTGAGCCACTGTGCCCGGTCGAGGCCTGGATATTTTTAATAAGTTCCTCTCATGGCTCTAATGTGGATCTGACCCTTCACTTTACTGATGGGAAAATGAAAGTGAAAGACCAGTGAGTTTAAGCAACATTCCCAAGGTCACTTGAATCCACAGGCAAAAAGCAAGTATTAGTTGAAGTTCTTCTGATTGCAAGTAATGGATCCTGCCCACGATGGGAACAGTCCTTCCTGGCTGGCAGGGTTCCGGGATGCTGCAGTCTCCCTGAGCACGCACCCCACTGCTGGAAATGGCCGCATGCCACCTTCCCAACGCCTCTGCAAGGCACCTGCATGCAGGCCAGCTGGGAAGGAAGTCTTCTGCAGCATTGTGGATACAAGCAGTGCTGGCACAGTGAGGTTGGATCAAGGTGACCAAGAGGCACTTGTACAGACAACTGGTCCAGTCACCAAAAGGGGATTAATGAGATTACAGACCCAGGCTGGGATGCCAGCATGATTGGCTTCCTCTGCCCCAAAGCAATCCACGTCAGAGTCCCCATGTCCACTCAATCCCAACCTCACATCTCACAGATGTGCACCATGAATCCAGCGAATCAGGCCAGAGAATTTCCACAGCTCACTGTAGACTTTCCCATTTGGGTCCTGTCCGGCCCTGCTCAAGAGCCTCCCATAGGTCCCACTGCCCATAGAATTAGCCACAAACTCTCCAGCCTGAGAGTCAAGATCCTCCAAAGATGACCCAAAGGACATCTCAGGTCTTCTCTTTCCCACAACATCCTTTCTGCATCCTTCCCTCCCAGAGGTTCACTGCCAAGAGCCTAGAAGCCCACGGAACTAATGTCTCACAGTCCTCAGGGTGGTCCAGCAACAGACAGTCCTCCCAAAGCAGCAGGGAGGAGCACTCTTTCCTACTCAGAAACACTGGGCCAAACCTCTTTACCTGCTGGTCACTGAAAATGCCCACCGAGTCTGAAGTCCCAGTTCAAACACTACCCATCCTCGGAAACCAGGTTTGGGACCCTGGGGATCTGTATTTTTTTCATGATTGCTTCTATAACCTCCTGCTCTGCTCTTCTTTTAGTCATTTAACTTTTGGTCACTTAACTCCAAAAACAGCTTCACTCATTTCCTTTTTTTTTTTTTTTGAGACAGAATCTTCGTCTGTCGCCCAGGCTGGAGTATAGTAGAACGATCTCAGCTCACTGCAACCTCCACCTCCCAGGCTCAAGCAATCCTCCCGTCTCAGCCTCCTGAGTAGCTGAAATTACAGGCATGTGACACCAGGCCCAGCTAATGTTTTGTATTTTTGGTAGAAATGGGGTTTTACCATGTCTCTCAGGCTGGTCTCGAACTCCTGAGCTCAGGTGATTCACCTGTCTCGGCCTCCCAAAGTACTGGGATTACAGGTGTGAGCCACCATGCTCAGCCAGCTTCACTCATTTCTGTTCCCTCTGCAAATCCAACACAGTGTAGGGTATCCTATAACGTTCATTTAAAACTTTTTTTTTTTTTTTTTTTTTGAGACAAGGCCTCATTCTGTCACCCCGGCTGGAGTGTGCTGGCATGATCACAGCTCACTGCAGCCTCAACCTCCCTAGTAGCTGGAACTACAGGCACATACCACCATACCTGGCTAATTTTTTGTGTTTTTCATAGAGATAGGATTTCATAATAATCCCAGGCTGGTCTTGAACTCCTGAGCTCAAGCAATCTACCCGCCTCGACCTCCCAAAGTGCTGGCCACCACAGGCATGAGCCACCACACCCAGCCCATTTAAATTCTTTTTTACACTTTAATATTTAAAACAACTGTACGAGGCCAGGCATGGTGGCTCACATCTGTAATCCCAGTACTTTGGGAGGCTAAGGTGGGAGGCTTGCTTGAGGCCAGGAGTCCAAGACCAGCCTGGGCAATATAGCAAGACTATGTCTCTACAATTTTTTTTTTTTAATTAGCTAGGTGCGGTGGTGCATGCCTGTAGTGTCCTAGTTAGTTGGGAGGCTGAGGTGGGAGGATGGCTTGGCCCAGGAGTTTGAGGTTCCAGTGAGCCATGACCCCTCCACTGTGCTCCAGCCTGGGCAAGGAGTGAGACTGTGTCTCTAAAAAACAAAAACAGGCCGGGCGTGGTGGCTCATGCCTGTAATCCTAGCACTTGGGGAGGCGGGTGGATCACGAGACCAGGAGATTGAGACCATCCTGGCTAACATGGTGAAACCCTGTCTCTACTAAAAATATACACACAAAAATTAGCTGAGCGTGGTGGTGGGCGCCTGTAGTCCCAGCTACTCCGGAGGATGAGGCAGGAGAATGGTCTGAACCTGGGAGGCGGAGCTTGCAGTGAGCTGAGATCATGCCACTGCATTCCAGCCTGGGCGACAGAGAGAGACTCCGTATCAAAAAACAAACAAACAAACAAAAAAAACAGCTCTACAGAGGTATGTTGACATACAATGAAATGCACACATTTAAAGTACATAATTGGGTAAGCTTTGACATATGCATATACTCATGAAGCCACTGCCACATCTCCCCTTTGAAATTTCTGCCAGGCCTTGAGTAAGTACTGATCTGACTGATCTGTGCTAGCATTTTCTTTTTTTTTTCTTTTTTTTTTTTTTTGAGACAGAGTCTCGCTCTTTCACCCAGGCTGGAGTGCAGTGGCCGGATCTCAGCTCACTGCAAGCTCCACCTCCCGGGTTCACGCCATTCTCCTGCCTCAGCCTCCTGAGTAGCTGGGACTACAGGCCCCCACCACCTCACCCATCTAGTTTTTTGTATTTTTTAGTAGAGACGGGGTTTCACCGTGTTAGCCAGGATGGTCTCGATCTCCTGACCTTGTGATCCGCCCGTCTCGGCCTCCCACAGTGCTGGGATTACAGGCTTGAGCCACCGCGCCTGGCCTTTCTTTTTTTTAATTTTTATTTTAATTTTTATTTTTTTGAGACAGAGTCTCACTCTGGTACCCAGGCTGGAGTTCAAGCAATTCTCCTGCCTCAGCCTCCCAAGTAGCTGGGATTACAGGTGTGCACCACCACACCTAGGTGACTTTTGTAGTTTTAGTAGAGATGGGGTTTCACCATGTTGGCCAGGCTGGTCTTGAACTCCTGACCTCAGGTGATCCACCTGCCTTAGTCTCCCAAAGTGCTGGGATTATAGGCATGAGCCACAGCACCCGGCCTGTGTTAGCATTTTCTAATATTTTATATAAATAAGTTTGTTTTTGAGACAGGGTGACGCTCTGTCGCCCAGGCTGGAGTGAGGTGGCAGTCATCATGGCTCACTGCAGTCTCTGCCTCCTGGGCTCAAGGGATCCTCCCACCTTAGCCTCCCAAGTAGCCAGGACTACAGGTGTGCACCACCACACTCAGCTAATTTTTGTATTTTTTGTACAGATGGAGTTTTGCCATGTTGCTCAGGCTGGTCTTGAACTCCTGGGCTCAGGTGATCTACTCATCTCAGCTTCCCCAAGTGTTGGGATTACAGACATGAGCCACCGTACCTGGCCAAATTTTATATAAATGAAATGGTAGCAGTATGTATTCTTTGTCTGGCTTCTTGACTCAGCATAATTATTTCATTGAATTTAGAAAACTTTCAGCTGTATTTCTTCTTCACATCTTTTTTTCCTGTCACCCTTCTTCCCTCTTCTTTTAAGACTTGGATTTCATTTATGTGAGGTCACTTGAAGGGGTCTGTGCTCACTGATTCTCTGAACATTTTCTTGCCTGTTTCCCTCTCGGCTTCAATGTGGATGGTTTTTCACTGCTGTGTCTTCAAGCTCACTAGTCTTTTCTTCTGCAAATTCTATGCTGCCATTAATCTCATCCAGTGCATTTTTCAACTTAGACACTGCAATTTTAATCCCTACAAATTTGATTTGAGTTTTTTGTTTTTAGAGGCAGGGTCTTGCCATCTTGCCCAGGCTCACCTTGAACTCCTGAGCTCAAGCAATTCTCCCAGCTCAGCGTCCCAAAGTGCTGGGATTGCAGGCATGAGCCACCATGCCCAGCTTGGAGGTTTTTGTTATTGATTTTTTTTTTTTTTTTTTTTGAGACAGAGTCTTGCTCTGTCACCCAGGCTGGAGTGCAGTAGTGTAATCTTGGCTCACTGCAACCTCCACCTCCCAGGTTCAAGTGATTCTCATGCCTCAGCCTCCTGAGGAGCTAGGATTACAGGTATGTGCCACCACGCTTGGCTAATTTTTGTATTTTTAGTAGAGATGAGGTTTTGCCATGTTGGCCAGGCTGGTCTCGAACTCCCGACCTCAGGTGGTCTGCCCACCTCAGCCTCCCAATGTGCTGGGATTACAGGTGTGAGCCATTGCGTGCCTGTCCTAGCCTGGAGTTTTTGTATCTCTCATTTTTCTACTTAACAGGCTGAATCTCTCTACTAGCTTCTTGAACACATAAAGGTGTAACAACTGTTTCAATGTCCTGTCTATGAATCTTCCCATCTGTATCGTTTCTGGGTCAGCTCCTATTGATGGATTTCTTCCCCCTTCATTGCAGGTTGTATTTTCCTGCTTCTCTGCTTGTTGGATAAGCGTTAATTGGTTGCCCATGTGAATTTTATCTTGTTGATGTTGGATATTTTTGCAATCTGTAAATATTCTGGAGCTTTGTTCTGAGATGCTGTTAAGTTACTCTGAAACCGTTTGATTCTTCCGAGTCTTGCTTTAAGCTCCAGTAGGTAGGACCAGAGCTGCATTTAGTGTCAGGCTAATTTTGCTCCATATCTGAGGCAAAACACTCCTGGGCATATGACCTACTTATGGGTGCATGTGATCTGTCCAGCAGAAGACCCCTGGTTGGTCACAGGGAATTGTGTCACAGGCTCCTTCCTTAAACGTGGTCTACCCAGGCCACCTGCCTGGCTTCAAGCTCTTCAAGAACGATGCCAATGCCTTAGCCCAGGCCTCCCTGCCCTGGCCTGTGTCAGCCTCCCAATACAGCCCCTTTCTGCACCCTGGGCAAGGGTGCCTTCTGCTCAGTGCCCATACTTCATGTCCCCTCTGCTTGGAACACCCTCTGTCCTGCCTGCCTGCCACACTCCTACTTGCCTTTTTTGTACCAGTGCCACCTCTCGTGAGATCCTCTGACCACTCCAAGGCCCTGACAGCACTTCCCTCTCCAGCTGGCTCCATGGCACTCTGCCCACAGCTCTAGAAGCATAGGGGCCAGTGGTTTGCGTGTCTCTACGGTAGCCTGTGAGTGTCCCTGGATGGGGCTGTTCTTGCCGCTGCTCCGTATACTGTGGGCCTTGAGGATGAGGGGCCGCAGAGGCCCAGCACAACCACTGACCACCCTGAGACCAGGAAACTCGCTTTGGCCAGGCCTTGCTTTCCTCACGTGCAGAAGGAAGTGGCAAGGTTGCGGGTTTTCCAGTCTCCTTCTAACTCTAAAATCTTTGTGTGGGGCAGGGGGAAGGGGGGACAACCTACTGGGGTTCAGATTTATATGGGCTGGGCAGGTCAGAGATGTGCCTTGGAGAAGAAAGGTTGCTCAATGACCCACAAAAGATGGGTCCCTTGTAAAATATACATCTTTTTCTCCCTGATCGTGAAAAAGCGTTCCTGCCTGTTATGAGAAAACATGGTAAACAGAGAAGAGTATTCTAATCACTCATAATCTCTGGATCAAAGTAGTCTTTTTTTTTTTTTGAGACGGAGTCTCGCTCTTGTCGCCCAGGCTGGAGTGCAGTGGCATGATCTCGGCTCACCACAACCTCTGCCTCCCGGGTTCAAGCAATTCTCCTGCCTCAGCCTCCTGAGTAGCTGGGGTTACAGGCACCTGCCACCACACCCAGCTAATTTTGTATTTTCATTAGAGACGAGTTTCTCCATATTGGTCAGGCTGGTCTCGAACTCCCGACCTCAGGTGATCTGCCCGCCTCAGCCTCCCAAAGTGCTGGGATTACAGGCATGAGCCACTGCGCCCGGCCCCATAATAGTCACCTTTGCTGTAGTTTCTTCTAGGTTTTCAGTGGGAAATTATTTTTTATTTTTATTAATTGATTGAGACAGGGTCTTGCTGTGTTGCCCAGGCTGGAGTGCAGTGGTACAAACATGCTCACTGCAGCCTTGACCTCCTGGGCTCAAGTGATCCTCCCACCTCAGCCTCCTTAGTAGCTGGGACCACAGGTGCACGCCACCACATCTGGCTAATTTAAAAAATTACCTGTAGAGACGGGGTCTCACTATGCTGCCTAGGCTGATTTTGAACTCCTGGGTTCAAGTGATCCTCCTGCTTTGGCCTCCCAAAGTGCTGGGATTATAGGCATGAGCCACTGCACCCAGCCTAGTAGGATTTTATAGTTTTGTTTTACAAAACTGGAACCACACCATAGACGCCATTTCAGAGTCCACTGTAAGCACAGTAAGAACAGACAACTCTTCCACTCAAGCACATAGGGCACACAGAATGTGAAACTTCGCACCAACTATGCTTGCGTTAGAGGTACCTCTAACACAGACAGAAAATTTTCTAACTCAAACAGCAAACTCCACGCTCTGAAGATGCTAAACACAACTATAAATATTTTCTCCAAACCCTTCCAAGTGTTAGCAAGTCTGAAAACTGAGTCATTTGTTTTGAGTACTTTGTTAAAACTTTATCGCAAAACTACTACAGGTGGTATCTTCCCAGAGAAGAGAATAGGACAATGGAACTAAATAGAGAAGCTGATGCTAATTTTAAAGGTTTCTGTGGCTTCACTTCAGGTGCCCTTGAGCATCTAACCCCTGCCTCCATTTCCATTTCCACTGCAAATACATCCTCTATGCAGATGAAGAAGCCCAAGTCGCAGAAAAAATAAAACAAAGTGGAAAGATGTAGAACATCATCAAAATACATAAACCCCGCTTGTTCTCCAATTCTCAGATTCAACCAACTCTTCTGACTTCCAGTCCTCAGAGTGAGCCCCCGTCTCCCCTCACTCCTGGGCTCATTTTCAGGACCCTCTGCGACGTAAAGATTTGCATGTGTAGGCTTTGTCCTAAAATACCACGTGTGAGGCCACTAAGCCTATGACATATCGCCACAACCTGGTGCTTGCTGCAGGTCTTGGGCCTCAGAGCCATAGGAGGGGCAGAGGCGGGTGTCACACACCTGGGTCTATGTCCCAGTCCTGCCGCCTGCCCGCTATGAGGTCTCAGGCAACTTTCTGAACCTCTGAGCTAGGGTTTTCTCCTCTGTCAAATGGGGAAAGATGCAGCCACTTCCCAAGTTGTTGTGAGGACTGAGGGAAAGATATACTTCAGGCATTAGCCTGGCACAAGGCGAGTGCCTGGCAGGAGAACTTGTCTTCACTTCTGATCTCAGCAAACAATTGTCAGTGCCAGCAGCCTGGGAGAAGCGCCTTCCTCAGCCCAGGGGAGCCTCAGCAGGGGCAGCACCTGGGAGCTGGGGGCCTGGGTCCCCGCCTGGGCTTGGCACACACTACAGTTGGGATCCTGGGCAAATTGCTCAACTGTTCCGGGTAACAGATTTCCTCGTAAGATAGGGAGAACCACTGACTCTTCTGTTTCCTGGGGCAATAAAAGGGTTAGGGATCAGGCAGTGCTTGGCAAAGTGCAGGAGAAAGGCCTGTGTACATGTGAAGCCTGACTCCTTTCCCACAGAAACCAACTTCAGAAGCAATTTGTATCTACAGAATCCGTGGCAAACTGAATGTCTTCCAGAGCATGCTAAAAGCTAACTCAATGAGAAAATGTGGCTCTATTCAGCAGAACTACTTGAAATAGTTCATGCTTAACATCCCATTTAGCAATCACTACTTTATTCAGAGCACAGCTTTGAGGTCCTTTCATGTGAATTTGTTCTATTTTGGCCATTTTCCTGGGCAAAGCTGTTGATCACCACAGTCAATAGAGCACTTTAAGCAAAGCTTTCTTCCCCAGTTTAGCTTTGCTTCCTAGAGGTTATTCTAGAGTCTACATGGAGACAGGAACAGGAATTTGTGGTTGCACACAGTTCTCCATGTAACCCTTTTGCCAGGCACCCGTGTGGCCCCATGGCTACAGATAGGTGCACACAGCACAGGCAAGAGTGGCTCCAGCCCCACTGAGGACTGAGCCCAGCAGCTTCCTGCCTGCCCCACTCTCCAGCATCCTGGCCTCTGGCTTGCTGGGAAAAGGAGGAGGTAAGGCACATGGGCGCTCAACCCACTCAAGGATGTTCTTTCCACAACATATCCTGCAAATCTCGCTCTTGCACTCAGCAGCCCTTTACTAACACTGGCCTGCCTCTGCACTGGGATCCTACAAACTTTACAGTCCAGTGTTACCACAGGTCTTCCATATGTACGTGATAATTGTGACAAATATTCCTTGGAGCTCCCAGAGGAATATCACTATCAAGCAAAGCACTGTGCACAAGAATGTGTGGAGGAAGTAACAGAGTGGAAATAGAAGAAAGAGAGAATAGAAAAACAACAGAGAAAAAGCAAGAAAACCAAAAGGAGGTGTTTTGAAAAGAGCAACAAAATCGACAAACCTTTAGCTAGACTGACTAAGAAAAAATGAGAGAAGATTCAAATTCTTCTTCTTATTATTATTAGAGTCATGCTCTGTTGCCCAGGCTGGAGTATAGTGGCAATTGGCAATAAAATCGGCAATCATAGCTCACTGCAGCCTTGAACTCCTGGGCTCAAGCAATTCTCCTACCTTAGCCTTCTGAGTAGCTGGGACTACAGGTGCACTACTAGGCCCAGGAAATTTTTTTTTTTTTTTTTTTTTGTGGTAGAGATGATGCCTTGCTATGTCGTCCAGGCTAGTCTTGAACTCCTAGGCTCAAGTGGTCTTCCTGCCTCAACCTTCCAAAGTGGGATTACAGACATGAGCCACTGTGCCCAGCCAATTCAAATTATTAAAATCAGAAAGAGGAGACATTACTATCAACTTCACAAAAATAAAAAGTATTACAGAAGAATACTGTGAACAATTGGATGCCAACAAATTAGATAAAATAGATGAAATGAACAAATTCCTAGAAAGAATAAACTACTTAGATTGAATCAAGAAGAAAGAGAGGCAGGGTACAGTGGCTCATGCCTGTAATCCCAGCACTTTGGGAGGCCAAGGCGGGCAGATCACTTGAGGTCAGGAGTTCAAGACCAGCCTGGCCAACATAGTGAAACCCCATCTCTACCAAAAATACAAAATTAGGCTGGGCACAGTGACTCACATCTGTAATCCCAGCACTTTGGGAGGCCGAGGCAGGTGGATCACAAGGTCAGGAGATCAAGACTATCCTGTCCAACATAGTGAAACCCCATCTCTACTAAAAATACAAAAATTAGCCAGGCATGGTGGTGCACGCCTGTAACCCCAGCTACTTGGCAGGAGAATTGTTTGAACCTGGGAGGCGGAGGTTTCAGTGAGCCAAGATTGTGCCATTGCCCTCCAGTCTGGGCAACAAGAGCAAAACTCCATCTCAAAAAAAAGAAGAAGAAATAGAAAATTCTGAATTGGCTGGGTGCAGTGGCTCATGCCTGTAATCCTAGCACTTTGGGAGGCTGAGGGGGTGGATCATTTGAGGTTAGGAGTTCAAGACAAGCCTGGCCAACATGGTGAAACCTCATCTCTACTAAAAATAGAAAAATTAGCTGGGTGTAGTGGTGCATGTCTGTAGTCCCAGCCACTAGGGAGGCTGAGGCAGGAGAATTGCAAGAACCTAGGAGACGGAGGTTGCAGTGGGCCAAGATCACACCAATGCACTCTAGCCTGGGTGACAGAGTGAGACTCCATGTCAGAGAAAAAAAAAAAAAAAATTCTGAATAGACCTACAATGAATAAAGAGATTGAATTAGTAGTCAAAAAACTTCCCACAAAAAAAGCTCAGGCCTACATGGCTACATTAATTCATGGATGGGATGATGAATTCTAACAAATGGGGTTTAAGAAATAAAACCAATCTTTCAAAAACTCTTCCAAAAAGTAGAAAAGAAGAAAACACTTCCCAATGCATTCTATGAGGCCAGCATTACCTTGATACCAAAACCAGACAAACACATGACAAGAAAACCAAAGACCAATCTCTCTCATGAATATAGACACAAAAATCCTCAACAAAACTTTAGCAAACAAAATCCAGCAACGTACACACACAAACGATTACACATCATGACCAATGGGGATTTTTCCCAGGAATGAAACTGTGTTTCAACATATAAAACTCCATCAGTATAATGTATCATATTAATAAAGGAAAAAAACCACAAGGCCATCTCAATAGGCGTAGAAAAAGCATTTGACAAAACCCAACACCCTTTCATCATAACAAACACCGAACAAACTAGGAACGGAAAGAACTCCTAGAATTCCTTCTAGGAATAGAAGGGAACTTCAACCTAATAAAGGGAGCCTAAGAAAACACAAAGCTCACATCATATTTAATGGTAAAAGACTGAATGCCTTCCCCTTAAGATCAGAAACAAGACAAGGAAGTCCACTCTTGCCACTTCTATTCAACACTGTCCTAGAAGTTCCAGCCAGGGCAATCAGGCAAGACAGTAAAATAAAAGACATATAGATAAGAAGGAAGAAGTAAAATTATCTCTATTGGCAGACCATGTCAGAAGCCATGATCTCATCTATAGAAAATGCAAAAGAAATCTGCAAAAACCTGTTAGACCCAATACACAAGTTTAGCAAGGTTGCTAGACACAAGATCAATATACAAAACTCTATACTAGCAATGGGCAATCTGAAAATGAAGAAAACAATTCCATTTACAATAGCATCAAAAGGAATAAAGAACTTAGAAATAAACTTAACAAGAGCAGTATAAAACGTATACTCTGAAAACTACAAAACATTGGTGAAGGAAAGTAAAGAAGATCTAAATAAATGGGAAGACATCCCATGTTCACAGACTGGAAGATTTTCCAAATTTATCTACTGATTCAACACAATTCCTTTCAAAATACCAATTAGTATTTTTTTTTTTTGCGGAAATTGACATACTTATCCTAAAATTCACATGGATGTAGGAGGGGCTCCATGTAGCTGAAACAATCTTGAAAAAGAAAAAGTTAGAGGATTCATACTTCCTGATTTCAAAATTTACAACAAAGCTAAGTACTCAGGACAGTGTAGTATAAGGATAGATATACACAGATCACTGGGATATAACTAGGAGTCCAGTAGTAACCCTTTATATTTACAATCGATTGATTTTGACAAGGGTGTTAAGATAATTTAATGTGGACAGAATAGTCTTTTCACTAAATGGTGTTGGTACAACTGAATAGCCATATGTAAAAGAATGCATTTGGACAACTATCTCATATCATATACAAAAATTAACTCAAAATGGATGAAGCACTTAATGTAAGAGCTAAAACTATAAAACTGCTAGAAGAAAACACAGAGGTAAATCTTCGTGACCTTGGATTAGGCAACTAAAAGCAGAAGCAAATGAAGAAAAAATAAATAAACTGGACTTCATCAATATAAAAATTTTTGTGCATCAAAGAACATCATAAAGAAAGTAAAAGACAACGCACAGAATGGAAGAAAATATTTGTAAATCATGTGTCTGATAAATGTCTAGTACACAGAATACATAAAGAACTCTTTTTTTTTTGAGACGGAGTCTCGCTCTGTCGCCCAGGCTGGAGTGCATTGGCGCGATCTCGGCTCACTGCAAGCTCCGCCTCCCGGGTTTATGCCATTCTCCTGCCTCAGCCTCCCGAGTAGCTGGGACTACAGGCGCCCGCCACCTCGCCTGGCTAGTTTTTTGTATTTTTTAGTAGAGACGGGGTTTCACCGTGTTCGCCAGGATGGTCTCGATCTCCTGACCTCGTGATCCACCCGTCTCGGCCTCCCAAAGTGCTGGGATTACAGGCTTGAGCCACCGCGCCCGGCCATTTTTTTTTTTTTTTTTTTAAAGATGGGGTCTGCTCTGTTGCGCAGGCTGGAGTGCAGTGGCACATCTCAGCTCACTGCAAGCTCCGCCTCCCGGGGTCACACCATTCTCCTGCCTCAGCCTCCTGAGTAGCTGGGACTATAGGCGCCTGCCACCTCGCTCGGCTAACTTTTTTTGTATTTTTAGTAGAGACAGGATTTCACCATGTTAACCAGGATAGTCTTGATCTCCTGACATGATCCGCCCGCCTCGGCCTCCCAAAGTGCTAGGATTACAGGCGTGAGCCACCGCACCCGGTCAAGAACTCTTATATAGAACTCAACAGGCTGGGCATGGTGGCTCACACCTGTAATCCCAGCACTTTGGGAGACTGAGGTAGGTGAATCACAAGGTCAGGAGTTTGAGACCAGCCTGGCCAACATGGTGAAACCCCATCTCTACTAAAAATACAAAAATTAGCCAGGCATGGTGGCGCATGCCTGTAATCCCAGCTACTCAGGAGGCTGAGGCAGTAGAATCACTTGAACCCAGGAAGCAGAGGTTGCAGTGAGCCACGATCACACCACAGCACTCCAGCCTGGGGGACAGAGCAAGACTCAATCTCAAAACAAACAAACAAACTCAGTAAAAGATAACACAATTTTAAAATGAGCAAAAGATTTGAGGCTGGGCGCGGTGGCACATGTCTGTAATCCAAGCACTTCGGGAGGCCGAGGTGGGTGGATCACCTGAGGCCAGGAGTTTGAGACCAGCCTGGCCAACATGGTGAAACCCTGCCTCTACTAAAAAAATATGAAAAAAAAAAAAAATAGCCAGGCATGAAGGCACATGTCTGTAATCCCAGCTACTCAGGAGGCTGAGACAAGAGAATCACTTGAACCCAGGAGGCAGATATTACAGTGAGTGGAGATTCTGCCACTGCACTCCAGCCTGGGCGACAGAGTGAGACTCCATATTAAAAAAAAAAAAATTGAATACACAGTTCTTGAAAGAAGATACACAAATAACCAATAAACACATGAAAAGAGGGATGTTCCATCTCATTAGTTATTAGGTCAGTGCAAATCAAACCACAATGAGATACCACTTTACAACTACTGCGATGGCTAGTATTAAAAAATTAGACATATGAGGCAGTTCCTGAGACCAGAAAAATAAAATACCAACAAAAAACTGCAAAGGCCAGGCGCGGTGGCTCTCACTGGGTGTAATCCCAGCACTTTGAGAGGCCGAGGAGGGTGGATCACCTGAGGTCAGGAGTTTGAGACCATCCTGACCAACATAGTGAAACTCCATCTCTACTAAAAATACAAAATCAGTTGGGCATGGTGGCGCATGCCTGTAATCTCAGCTACTCAGGAGGCTGAGGCAGGAGAATTGCTTGAACCCGGGAGGCAGAGATTGTAGTGAGCCAAGATTGCACTATTGCACTCCAGACTGGGCAATAAGAGTGAAACTCTGTCTCAAAAAAAAAATATATATATATATATTGATGAGGATGGGAAAAACGAGAACCCTCATATCTTACTGGTGGAACACAAAACGGTGTAGCCACTGTGAAAAACACTTTGACATCCTTAATAAGTTCAACACGTAATCGCCATATGACCTGCAATTCCACTTACAGACAGACACCCAATAGAACTGGGAACATACATCCTCCCTAAAGACTTGCACCCAAATGTTGACAGCAGCATTATTCACAGTAGCCAATAAGCAGAAACAATCCAAATGTCCATCCACTGGTGAAATGATAAACCAGCGTGGCCTATCCATACAACAGAGCTGTTATGCAGTCGTAAAAAGGAATTAAGAACTGATACATCTACAATGTGGATGAACTCTGAAACATGATACAAAGTGAAAGATGTCAGATAAAAAAGGCCATACAGTATATGATCCAATTTATATAAAACGTCTAGAATAGGCAAAGTCATAGAAATAGAAAGCAGATGAGTGGCTGCCATGGGCGGAGGGGCTGGTTCTGTGAGAAGAGGAAGTGACTCTAATGGGTAAGGGTGTTTTTTTTGGAGTGATGAAAACATTCTGGAATTGGATAGTGCTAACTGTTGCACACTCTGTGAATATGCTAAAAACCACTGAGCTGCATACTGTAGAAGGCTGAAATTTTATGCTATGTGGGTTGTAACTTAAAAGGAACAATATAAAGTAGTTAGAAGGAAAAAAAGGAACATATTAACAGTGGTGTGTCAAAGGAGTCCACCTGGGTGCAGGCAACCAGCAAATGTAAGGACAATAATGAAACTAACGACAAGCAGCTTGCTTTTCATGATCACTGTACCCTAGCAGTGCTAAACACGGCAGAGATAAAGGCTCCTCTCTGCAGGGCGGACTGCTCCCTCTGGGCCACTGTGAGTAGTCACTGCGCAGACGGAAAACGGAGCATGTGTTATACTTCACTATGTACAACCTCATGTTTGCACAGTGCTGTATCATTCACACAGGACTGTCGGAGACATTACCATCCCCATAACCCTCTGGAGGAGGAAGACCCACCAATGAGGACGAGAAGCCTCCCTGTGGCCACGACTGCTAGTGGCGGCCTCCACAGAGCTCTGGAGCCGAATACCGATTTCAGCAAAGGGCCTCCCACCAACCACACTCCCCAGGGCTGGTGGACAGACTGGGGTCCTCATCCCTGAGGCCTCACCATGACCAAAATGTAGACAGTTAGGCACAAAGGCATGTACCCGACTCTTTACCTCTCTCCTGACTCCACTGAAGGTTTCTCTGCCCAACAAGGAACCATTCCTCCCCGCCCTACTGCTGCCTCCACAACTGGCAACTTCACCGGTTTCCCAACAGAGTTACCAAATAGGGACTAGCAGGAGTCTGGGCAAATAAGTCTCAAAAAACCACAGCCCCCAGTTATAAACTTCAACAGAAATCTATTCAGCATGGGAACCAAGCCTGTGAGATCTTTTAGGGTAACTAGATAGTCCATTCGAATCAGACTTCTGCTTGTGAGCTGGGTGCTGGAGGCCAGGAGAACACAGACCGTGCTGGGATGCACTGTCAGCTGAAACGCAGCAGGAGCTGGCCAGCGGAGGGCCAAACAGGAAACGGAATTTCTTCAACAAACCAGGAGAGGCACTCAGCATTTTCTCCATGACAAGATTGACTTTTACTTTCTTCTTTATACTTCTGGGTACTGATTTATTATCATTATTATTATAAAACAGAGGTTCCAAAATATAGGCAGATTTAAAAAATAATATTCACTTAGTAAAATTCAGAAACAAAACATTGTTATTTTGAAAGAGAAAATACATGTGTTGACTCATAATCTGTAACCATCTGTTGTTCAGTTCTAAACTTCACAAATTCCGAATTCCAATTGTGATCTTGATGAACGAGTGTGTGTAGACCCTGGGGGCATGGTTCCCCGCATTTGCTGGGAGGCCTCTAGAGGCTGTGGGGATCCTTTTTCCCAGTACCAGCACCCTCACAGTTTCTGTCCTACTGAGGAATGAGTTCCACCAGCTAACTTCTGCTTACCTGGACAGGTGGCTCAATCATTATCCAGGCTGGAAGCATGAGACTGGGATTCAGAGGCTGAGTCCCTACACGGAAGTAAACTCCACCCCTGGAATCACAGGCCCAGATGTGCTGATTTCCACATGCCAAGCTTGTCAATTTCACAGCTCCTGGAGACAAAGAAAAGTACACACACTATAATTACTTTTATACAGTGACTAATCTTTCATCTAATCTATGAACTTTGATTTTCTACTTCAAAGAAAGAAACGAGGCTGCATTTGCAACTGAACTTGGACGCTGAGTCATCGGATCTGTCCTAGTCCATCCACATTGGCTGTGTGGACTCAGCTGGGCTTGAGAACACTGTAACTCAAGAGAGTAATGATGGCCTCTGGCCACTCTGCCACCTGCCAGGCGCCACACGGCACCCCTTCCAGGCAACAGGCAAAGCAGTCAGGATGCTGTTAGCACAGCGCCCTGAACCACCAAGCCCTGGGATTAGTATCTCAATGTGGGTCCCATCATCAGCTTCCTCAGAGATGTGACTAATGCCAGTGAATTCTGGATTTGGAGAGAGGTCGCATTTACAGATAATCTTTTTTTTTTTTTTTTGAGATGGAGTCTCGCTCTGTCCTCCAGGCTGGAGTGCAGTGGCCGGATCTCAGCTCACTGCAAGCTCCGCCTCCCAGGTTTACGCCATTCTCCTGCCTCAGCCTCCCAACTAGCTGGGACTGCAGGTGCCCACCAGCTCGCCCGGCTAGTTTTTTGTATTTTTAGTAGAGACGGGGTTTCACCGTGTTAGCCAGGATGGTCCTGATCTCCTGACCTTGTGATCCGCCCGTCTCGGCCTCCCAAAGTGCTGGGATTACAGGCTTGAGCCACCAACAGATAATCTTAATCTTAATTAGAATTAAACTGACTGGGCACAGTGGCACACACCTGTAATCTTAGCACTTTCAGAGGCCATGGTGGGTGGATCAGTTGAGCCCAGAAGTTCAAGACCAGCTTGGGCAGCATAGTGAGACCCTGTCTCTACAAAATACACAGAAATTAGTTGGGTATGGTGGCACACACCTGTAGTCCCAGCTACTTGGGAGGCTGAGATCGCTTGGGCCCAGCAAGTCGAGGCTGCAGTGAGCCATGATGGTGCCACTGCACTCCAGCCTGGGTGACAGAGCGAGACCCCATCTCAAAAAAACAAAACTAAGTCTCCCAAAGAATCTTCATTTTTATTCATTTCTCACTGCTATTGAGACTGATTGCAAGAGGAAAGGAAATGGGAAGAGTTTTTTAAAAACAGAAATTACATTTGATAATAGTCTGGCTAAAAGAACAGCAGTCAACAGTTCCTGAGCAGCTGCTGTGGACAGGTTATCATCCTGAGCAGCTGCTGTGGACAGGCTGTCAGCCAGGTCTTCACACACTCATCTCAACCCACAACAGTGACACACGATGAGTGTCATCCCACTTCACCCACGAGACCATTGGGACTCAGCCAGAAAGACATCTGCTGAGGGCCACAAGGCAGGAGGTGGCCAGGCCAGGAGGCAAAGGAGGATCTAAGGCTTGGACCTGGGTCGGCCTGGGTCCTCTGCATCAGCAACCTCTGACCTCTGAGACTTTACCTGCAGCACAATGCACAGATCTTCAGGGTTAAATCGAATTGTTTTGTTTTTTGTTCGTTTTTTGTTTTGTTTGTTTTTGAGATAAGAGTCTCGTTCTGTCATTCAGGCTGTTGTGCAGTGGTGCAATTTTGGCTCATTGCAACCTCTGCCTCAGGGTTCAAGCGATTCTAGTGCCTCGGCCTCCTGAGTAGCTGGGATTACAGGCACGTGCCACCATGCCCAGCTAATTTTTGTATTTTTAGTAGAGATGGAGTTTCATCATGTTGGCCAGGCTGGTCTCGGACTCCTGACCTCAAGTGATCCGCCCACCTCAGCCTCCCAAAGTGCTGGGATTACAGGTGTAAGCCACTACGCCCAGCCCAATCGATTTTAAACAACTAAGTCACCCTCAAAAGTTCCCTCAACTCCCTTCTAGCCAATGCCCTCTACCCTGAGGTAACTGTTGAACTGATTTCTTTTTTTTTTTTTGAGACAGAGTCTTGTTCTGTCGCCCAGGTTGGAGTGTTGTGGTGTGATCTTGGCTCACTGCAACCTCTGCCTCCTGGTTGTTTTTTTTTTTTTTTTGAGACAGAGTCTAGCTCTGTCACCCAGGCTGGAGTGCAATGGTGCAATCTCGGTTCACTGCAACCTCTGCCTCCCGGTTTCAAGAGTTCTCCTGCTTCAGCCTCCCAAGTAGCTGGGATTACAGGCGCCTGCCACCACGCTCGGCTAATTTTTGTATTTTTAGTAGAGACGGGGTTTTGCCACGTTGGCCAAGCTGGTCTTGAACTCCTGACCTCAGGTGATCCGGCCGCCTTGGCCTCCCAAAGTGCTGGGATTACAGGCGTGAGCCACTGCACCCGGCCTATTTCATTTTTAAAGAAACTGCCAGTTTCCCCAGTGGAGGTCCTGTGCTCCATGGCCACAGCTGTGTCTGCGGGTTCTGGCTGCCCACGCCCCTGAACCTTTCCACGGCAGCCGTTCTAGGAGAGGTGAAGTTGTATCATGTCGTGGCTTTAATTTGTGTTTCCTGCTAAGGAATGACGCTGGGAATCTTTTAATACGCTTATGGGCATCTGTATATCTTCTTTTGTGAAGTGCCTGTTGAAGTTTTTGCTCATTTTAAAATGAACTGTCTCCCGACTGCTGAGTTAGAGGAGTTCTCTGCACATTGCAGGTACTGGTCTTTTGTCAGATACGTGCATTGTAAATCTAGTCTGTGGTTTGGTGTTTCATTTTCTTAACAGTGTTTTTGGATGACAATTTTTAAATTTTGATGGGTTATTCTGACCGGGGATTAAAAGGTGTGCAGCTCCATTAGCTGGCAGTGCTGCCGGAGGAGGGGCAGGTGGAGGACGCCCCACACTGGGTGCAGAATCGGGAGGTGCCACCCTTGCACAGTTGTCACTGGTATCAGATGACAGCCCACGGAGCGTAGCAAAACACGGAGGCACGACTCTGCCATGTGAGAATCTCGTCATGTGTCTTCAGTTATAACATCAACTTAAAGCTATTCATTCACCGCTACACAAAAAATTATCATTATTCCTCTGTGCATTTTCTAAAGATGACAATTTCTCTATTCCAGAAATTAACTGTATTTTCTCCTTCCTTGATCTTGTACAGAATGTTATACCAGGGAGTGTAAACAGAACTCCCTGGAACTCTAGCATTATATATGCAAAGATCTGTACCAGTCAAAATAAAGTACCTTCAGCAGAAACTCTAGAAATAGCTGAGAAACAAATGCTAATTAAAAAACACTTACGTTAGAGTCTTCAACCTGGCTCTAAGAGAAACTACAGGCAGCAGCGATCATGCTAACAGAGTCACATGTGACAAAAACACACCAGCCAGCATATCAGAGTCGGCAGCAACAACACTGTTCACAGAACGCGGAGTTCACATTACACAGTGAACACCCTTTCAGAACACACAGAAAAGACTGCCAGATGATGTACTTCCACCTTCCAAACCAGCTGATTCTGAATCGAAGAGACAGGTGAAAGATGACAAAGCGGAACTGAGGGCTTTCCTGCAGATTTTTACCCCAGTGTCACCCAGGCCACCTGGATGAATGAGGTTTGTGAGCCTGCTCCAAGGAAGAGGCAGTCAGGATGTCAGGAGACCACAGCCCTCCCCAAACACTCCATGGCTCCCTCACATTCCCTTAGAGTTAGGCAGGATGGCACGACCAGTTCTGGCAACAGGCTCTGAGCAGAAGCAACCGAATGGTGGAACTGCAGAGCAAAGCAGGCAGGATCAGGAAACCACCACCTGGAGGACCACTGCCCTAGAAGAGGACAGACACAGGGCCGGCTTCGTGGAAGCGGGGGCCACGGTTCACTGTGTGAAGTCGCTGATGTCTGGGGCTTGCTACCGAAGCACAGCCCAGCCTGGCTGACGCAAACACACTGACATTTTCCTGCCTGTCCCTGTTTTGTCCTTATTTTTTTCTCTTGTTTTTAAAAAATGCTTTAATTACTTTATTCGACAAAGCAGACATTTTCCCTTTAGGATTATTTCTTAAACATATTATTTTAAAACAAAAAGAGGCATTTATTTAATGTTTTACTATTTATAAAATACTTTTCTGTATAAATTACTGCATAATATAATCCTGTTTGTTACCTAACGGCATAAACTGGCACTGAATAGTTCTTCATTAAATGCTGTGACCTGATAAATTAAATTACAAATTTCATTAGTTTGCTAAACAATCCAACGCCTGACATAATGCATATTTATGTGTACTGGGAAATGAAATGTTATAAGCATCTTAAATATCTGCTAAGTGATGCAAATTTTCTTCCAAAAACTAGGATTATAATAAATCACTACAAAATTCCATATTCAACCACTACAACGTGGTTCAGCAGCCAACCCATTTAATTTAAGAATTCCTTTAATTTAATCCTATAGCAGAAATTGCTCTGGTAATTTGTTTAGGGGCAGAAAGAAGAGGGATGCTGTATCTTAAAAAAAAAAAATTGAGGCCGGGTGCGGTGGCTCACGCCTGTAATCCCAGCACTTTGGGAGGCCGAGGTGAGTGGATCACGAGGTCAGGAGATAAGATCATTCTGGCTAACGCGGTGAAACCTCATATCTACTAAAAATACAAAAAAATTAGCTGGGCGTGGTGGCGGGCGCCTGTAGTCCCAGTTACTCGGGAGGCTGAGGCAGAAGAATGGCGTGAACCTGGGAGGCGGAGCTTGCAGTGAGCGGAGATCGTGCCACCGCACTCCAGCCTGGGCGACAGAGCGAGACTCTGTCTCAAAAAAAAAGAAAAAAAAAAATTAAAGGCAGAAATCATGTTCATTATTTGATACTTCACTAAAGTCATCCTCATCCTTGAAATTAAAATTTAATTTTTTTTTTTCAGACAGAGTCTCGCTCTGTCACCCAGGCTGGAGTGTAGTGGTGTGATCCTGGCTCACTGCAATTTCTGCCTCCCAGGCTCAAGGGATTCTTGTGCCTCAGGCTCCCAAGTAGCTGGGATTACAGACGTGTGCCACCACATCTGGCTAATTTTTGTATTGTTAGCAGAGACAGGTTTCACCATGTTGGCCAGGCTCGAACTCCCAACCTCAGGTGACCCACCTGCCTTGGCTTCCCAAAGTGCTGAGATTATAAGCATGAGCCACTGTACCTGGCCTTATTTTTAATTAATTAATTATGATGATGATGATGATGATGATTTTGAGACAGTCTTATTCTGTCACCCAGGCTGGAGTGCAGTGGCACCATCTCGGCTCAGCAGTGGCATAATCCTGACTCACTGGAGCCTCCGCCTCTCGGGCTCAAGTGATTCTTGTGCCTCAGCCTCCGGAGTAGCTGGGACTACAGTGCCCACCACCACACCCAGTTAATTTTTGTATTTTAAGAGATAGGGTTTCGCTATGTTGGCCAGGCTGGTCTCAAACTCCTGGCCTCAAGTGATCCTCCTGCCTTGACCTCTCAAAGTGCTAGGATTACAAGTGTGAGCCACCACACCCATCCTGAAATTAAAATTTCTGCTTGCCATTTAGAGAAGACTGATGATGGCTCAGACCCAACAATGAGTGAGTGCTGCCCAAGGTCAACACTGTCCCTGAGGGCGCACAGGTCATGCTGTCCAAGCCTGCTTGCTACTACTCATAGAACCAGGAAGAACTCGTAAAGAAAATACCAGGGTTGAAGGGAGAACACATGTAAATGTATCTCTGACAAGCTTTTTTTGGTTTGTTTTTTTGAGACTGAGTCTCGCTCTGTTCCCAGGCTGGAGTGCAATGGCATGATCTTGGCTCACTGCAACCTCCATCTCCTGGGTTCAAGCGATTCTCTGGCCTCAGCCTTCTGAGTAACTGGGACTACAGGCATATGCCACCACGCCCAGCTAATTTTTGTATTTTTAGTAGAGATGGGGTTTCACCATGTTGACCAGGATAGTCTTGATCTCTTGACCTCGTGATCCATCCACCTCAGCCTCTCAAAGTGCTGGGATTACAGGCGTGAACCACCACACCTGGCCGACAAGTTTTTATAACCTAACATCTTCTGCCTCATGCCCTGGGAAGGCTGATGGCAACTCAGAGCAAGAGTTGAGAATTTTCCTGGGAGGGTGGGAGTCACATCATCCACCAGGCGGCTGTGTGTGATGACATCCTGTACCTGCGTGGAATGCAGTTTTATCTTTGATTACCAGTAACATGGCCAAATACAGGATCAAAACTCATATCCCAGAGTTACTCAGAAATGGAGCTGCAAATAGTACTGCCTTTCCCTGACATTTTAAATCCTGCTGGTGCAGTTGCACGCAGTTGTAATCCCAGCACTTCGGAAGGCTGATGTGGGAGCATCACTGGAGCCCAGGAGTTTGAGACCAGCCTGGGCAACATAGCGAGATCCTATCCCAAATTAAAACAAAAATCCTGTTGGTTACGTACTGTCACCAAGCAATTGGCCCCTGCCTGTAAAGTCCCTACACATTCTGTATGTAAACTTCCAACAAAAGTAATGGGAATCAAACTAAAAAAATAATGTGAGTCAAACTAAAATAATTTTTTTTTTTTTTTTTAAGAAACAGGAGCTTGCTCTATTGCCTAGATTAGGCTCAACTTCCCAGGCTCAAGCAATCCTCCTGCCTCAGCCTCCCAAGCAGCTAGGACAACAGGTGCATGACACTGTGCTTGGCTCTGAAATGACAGGTAGAAGCAGAGTGCTATGATGGGGACAGTCACTGAAGAATGTTTGGAGGGGAGGTGGCAATCTCAACTGAGTCCTGAAGGAAGAAGAGTTGAAGAAAGGAAAGCAGCCCACGGAAGGAATGCTAAGCTGCAGGAAGAGAAGCAAATGGGTGGCATGAATGTGCACGGCACATTAGGGAAGGGCAGGAGTTCAAGACTAGCCTGGCCAACATGGTGAAACCCCATCTCTACCCAAATATGAAAGTGAGCTGGGGCCCCAACACAAAGGCCAGGAGTGGCTGGAGCCCCTGATGCATGAGGCCTTGGAACGGCAGGCCGGGCCTGGCTGCGAGACCCTGGGCGCCACACCAAACACTGGAGCTTTATTCTAGTGGCAACATGGAGCCAGGTAACATGGAGGGCGACACCATCTCAGCTGGGTTTGAGGAAGCCAGCTCTGGTAGCCGTGGTGGGAGGTGGGCACACCTGGTGCCATGAGGCAGCTATTGTACTATAGCAACTTGCTGACAAGGGGGCTCCACACTGGCAGTGGTGGGAGGGAAGCAGAGGTCTAGAAGCAGGGAGACCCTCGGGTAGATGGCCAGGACACTGCTGAGAGACTGGCCAAAAGAAGACTCTGGTCTTTCCAGCAGAATTTACTGGGAGCAGCAGGGCTCAGTGGCTCACCCCTGTAATCTCACCACTTTGGGAGGCCAAGGCGGGTGGATCACCTGAGGTCAGGAGTTCGAGACCAGCCTGGCCAACACAGTGAAACACTGTCTCTACTAAAAATACAAAAATTAGCTGGGTGGGGTGGCATGGGCCTGTAATCCCAGCCACTTGGGAGATTGAGGCAGGAGAATCACTTGAACCTGGGAGACAGAGGTTGCAATGAGCCAAAAATCACACCATTGTACTCCAGCCTGGGCAACAAAGTGAGACACTGTCTCAAAAAAATAAAAAATAAAAAATAAAAATAAATAAATAAATAAATAAATAAATAAGGAATTTAGTGGGAGCAGAGAAGTGAAGTTAGGAAAAAGAGCACAATTGGGGGAGGCTAAATTTGATATTGAACAAAATCGTCAAATGCAGTCACTATGTTTCCATTCATTGCTGAGTGCACCCCTGACTGCTGACTTTTACAAGTATTTTTAGAGGTGCGGTCTTGCTATGTTGGCCAGGTTGGTCTTAAACTCCTGGCCTCAAGCAATCCTCCCAAAGTGCTAGGATTACAGGTGTAAGCCACTGCACCTAGCCCACTGCTGACTTGTAAAAGATAAATGAAGCACCCCAATTAATTCCAGATAAGTAACACAGGCAGCAGCCATGTCAGTCTGACTCTTCTTTACAGTCAATCCCATTCAACATATGCCACCTGATGACAGCTACCACGCACAGTCATACATGGGCTCCTGTGCAGATAGCATGCCTGAATTCAAAATTATCACTTAAATATGAATTACTAAAAGGTCTCTTGGGTGGGGCGCAGTGGCTCACATCTGTAATTCCAGCACTTTGGGAGGCCGAGGCAGGTGGATCAGTTGAGGTCAGGAGTTCGAGACCAGCCTGGCCAACATGATGAAACCCTGTCTCTACTAAAAATACAAACACTAGCTGGGCATGGCTGTGCATGCCCGTAATCCCAGCTACTCGGGAGGCCGAGGCAGGAGAATCGCTTGAACCCAGGAGGCGGAGGTCTCAGTGAGCCAAGACTGTGTCACTGCACTCCAGCCTAGGCAACAGAGTAAGACTCTGTCTCAAACAAACAAACACAGAAACAAAAAAAGAAGTCTCTTGACCTACCCGCTTTTCCTGCAGGACACAGACCATACCTGGAGAGAGCCCAGTAACTGAATACCTGGTGCCCCTGGCCTGATGCTCACTGCCCCTACCCTGGCATAGTAAAGGCTGGGGGGTGGCTGTTCTTTCTAGGGGAGAAACCCAGATTCAGTGAGATTGAGTCTCAAGAGTGAGAGGGAAGCCAGGCATGGTAGCTCATGCCTGTAATCCCAGCACTTTGGGAGGCCGAGGCCAGCGGATCATGAGGTCAGGAGATTGAGACCATCCTGGCTAACACGGTGAAACCCCGTCTCTACTAAAAATACAAAAAATTAACCAGGCGTGGTGGCGGGCGCCTGTAGTCCCAGCTACTTGGGAGGCTGAGGCAGGAGAATGGCGTGAACCTGGGAGGTGGAGCTTGCAGTGAGCCGAGATCGCGCCACTGCACTCCAGCCTGGGCGACAGAGCGAGACTCTGTCTCAAAAAAAAAAGCAAAACAAAAAACAAAAGCGAGAGGGAAATAGGAACAAGTCCACCCTGAGTCCAAGATGACATCGGACCCTCCAGTGTTCAGCAGATATTCATTGAGGGGATGGGTGTGTGAGCAGAGGAATGGCCTGGGGGTCCTAGTCGCCTGCTCACCTCCCTTGCCCCAACACAAAGCTGCCAACCCTGGACTTGCTGCATTCTCTCAGGATGTGTAGGAGACAGGAAAGGAGTCTTAATCTGACATTTCAAGATCAACCAGATAACTCAGATAAATAAACAAAATCTAAAGCTCAGGGCAGGATAAGGACTAAGCAAGATGGTGCTTTAACAAGAGATGCTGGATTTGCCCTCCCTGTGGCACAAACTGGGGCAACACAAGCAAAAGCCCCACGACCAGCAGCTAACAAAGGCTAGAGAGCACCCCCAAGCAAGATGTGTCACAGCCTTCGGATGACCACACCGCCCGGAGATGGCCCACACTTAGACAGGATGCCCCGTGCATCCTCCGGGCGGTTGGGCTTGGGGGTTGCTGCTCCCATTAGAAAGGAGAGGAAACCAAGGCTAGGCATGGTGGCTCACAGTTGTAATCCCAGCACACTGGGAGGACGAGGCAGGTGGATCACTTGAGGTCAGGAGTTCAAGCAGCCTGGCCAACATGATGAAACCCCACCTCTACCCAAAATACAAAAGTTAGCAGGGGCTGTGCGCGGTGGCTCACACCTGTAATCCCAGCACTTCGGGAGGCGGAGGCAGGCCTATCACCTGAGGTCAGGAGTTCAGGACCAGACTGGCCAACATGGCGAAACCCTGTCTCTACTAAAAACACAAAAAATTAGCCAGGTGCGGTGGTGGGTGCCTGTAATATCAGCTACTCAGGAGGCTGAGACAGGCAGAATTGCTTGAACCCGGGAGACAGAGGCTGCAGAGAGCCAAGACTGTGCCACTGCACTCCAGTTTGGGCGACAGAGCGAAACTCCGTCTCAAAAAAATAAAATAAAACAAAATAATTAGCTGGGCATGGCGGCACATGCCTGTGGTCCCAGCTACTTGGGAGGCTGTGGTGGGAGGACTGCCTAAGCCTGGGAAGGCAGAGGTTGCAGTGAGTCAAGATCGTGCCACTGCACTCCAGCCTGGGTGACAGAGTAAGACCCCATCTGGAAAAACAAAAAAAAAAGCAAGAAGAGCAAACTGCAGTTCGAGGTAACAGCAGCTTGCTCAGAGTCCCAGAGCCTGCCTGGGGCCCAGCTGTCCTGCCTCTGCCATGAATTCCCACACCTCTGCCTGTGACTTCCTTGCACTTGCACCCACTGCATGTCTGATCCATTTCAGGCTCAGCTGGATACTTACATACTTACATTAGTTTGCTAACGATTTTGCAGGAAGAACACAGGGGCTCAGTGAAAACCTGCCCATCCACAGTGACCAGGACCCCCAGGCCATCCCTCTACTCACACACCCATCCCCTCAATGAATATCTGCTGAACACCAGAGGGCCCAAGGCCATCTTGGACTCAGGGTGGACTTGTTCCTGTTTCCCTTGCACCCTTGAGACTCAATCCCACTCAAGCCAGTTTCTCCCCTAGAGAAACCTCCCAGTGAAGCCCAAATACACACCTTAGAGACCTGTACCACTTTGTCCAGCTAGCCAGTGCTGGGAGGACTGGATCGAGCCAGGAGGGAGGCACGAGCTGTGCTGGAGGTGGGAGGCCCAGGCAGGGCTGACTCCAGCAGTGCAGAACCTGGCACGACACCCGTTCACTCTGAACCCCACCATGGTGCGGCAGCCTTCCTGGAGGGGCTGGGAAGGGGACGTGCAGGGGAAACAGTTCTGCTTCTCACCCAAATGGTGCAGGTGAACATGGCCTCCCACAGTGCTCAAGATTCAGGAGCAGGGAGAATACACATCACGCCCTGGACTTTTTACCCCCAGAGGGAACTAGTGGCATTTTCCAGTTAGTCTGGGTAGGAGCTGCTGGAGAAAGTCAGGACCAGTACGGTCTCTGAACAAATGAAAGGCTTCCCAGGGCAGGCGACATGTCAGCCAGCACCAATGTTCAGGCCACTCTCAGCCTCAGCCTTGTCTGATCAGTCACTGTCAGTGATGCAGAGAGTGGGGTGTTCTCAAAAAGCTAGATGGTGACTGGTGGGTCCAAAAGGCAGGTGGGGAGGCCCAAAGAACAAAGAACAAAAACTGCCCTGGACAAACCTTCAATTCCCAAGCCTTGGAACAGAACTTGCTTCTTCAGTTGAGTTAGTGTTCAGGGGCCTTTTCAGGCAAAAGAATAGGTGATGTCTACTCAGCACCCCGTAGGAGCCCCCAGGGCTGAGCACGCCAACCACCACCAGGCTGCTTAGGACAATGCTTGCTTTACAGAATGGCAAAAGGCTCTCCTTGACAGCTGGTAGCATACAGACTGCAAGGCAGCCAGGGGCTTGGGGAGAAGGGGGACAAGCCCTTCTCTTCTTGCTTTCTTTTTTTTTTCTTTTGAGACAGAGTCTTGCTCTGTCACCCAGGCTGGAGTGCAATGGCATGGATCTCAGCTCACTGCAACCTCTGCCTACCAAGTTCAAATGATTCTCGTGCCTCAGCCTCCCAAGTAGCTGGAATTACAGGTGTGTGTCACCACACCCAGGTAATTTTTGTATTTTTAGTAGAGATGGGGTTTCACCATGTTGGCCAGGCTGGGCTTGAACTCCTGACCTCAGGTGATCCACCTGCCTCGGCCTCCCAAAGTGCTGGGATTATAGGCATTAGCCACTGTGCTCAGCCCTCTTCTTGCTTTCTTTCTCCCCCTCCTCCTTTTTTTTTTTTTTTTTTTTGGTGAGTACATGTGGTTGAGTTCTTACACAATTCAAATCTACCACATAACCAAATGCTGGTTGTAAGTTAAAAAGCTGGGAAGCCTCGCAGCCAGGACGTTCCTAAGTCAGTCCTGCTGCCAGCGCAGGGCTCACCCGGGCCCGGGGGCCATCTGCACAACTGCACCTGCAGGCAAACCACACCTACGCTTCCTGATCCACCAAGAATCTACTCAGAGAGAAACCTAACGTGGGCTTATGTTTTCAGTTCTTGGACCATGAATGAATTATTTACAAATAGCAGCACTACATTTCTTTCTTCTTTTTTTTTGAAACAGAGTCTCGCTCTGTTGCCTAGGCTGGAGTGCAATGGCATGATCTTGGCTTACTGCAACCCCCACTTCCCGGGTTCAAGCAATTCTCCTGCCTCAGCCTCCTGAGTAGCTGGGACTATAGGAGTGCGCTGCCATGCCTAGCTAATTTTTTTTTTTTTTTTTTTTTGTATTTTTAGTAGAGACAGGGTGTCACCATGTTGGCCAGGCTGCTCTCGAACTCTTGACCTCAGGTGATCCACCCACCTCAGCCTCCCAAAGTGCTGGGATGACAAGTGTGAGCCACCGCTCCTGGCCTTCAAATAGCACTACATTTCTTAGCCTACTCTGCGGCTTTTGAGGGGAGATTCAGAGAAAAGCAGGAGCTAGAGGGCGCAGGTCCTCCTGGATCTGGCTGAGCTGAAGGAGAGGTGGCACCTGTGTGCTAAGCCACTCTCCTCTGCCAGTACTGTCCTGAGGGGATGGACAAACGTGGCACCGATCCTGTCGTAGGAACACCCATCTTTTTAGCTTTTAAGGTCATAAAGCTATGTTCCATATTCAGACAGACTGACAGGCAGCTGCATCACCACTATCCTTCAAGCTGCTCTCAGTGAGTGGCCCCTTGATCTGAGGACGTGCGCCCTCCTCAGGTTCTGACAGCCCTGCAAACTCTAAGGGGCAGGGGAAGGGACAAAGCCCAGAGCCGGTCTAGTCTGGAAGAGTGGCCAACTGAGCTCCTGAAATCCAGCAACTTATAAATATCCTCTCAGAACTCTCACGAGTTGAACACAGGCCGGGAAGTTTTGTCGGACATCACGCTGTGTTGCGGTTTTAGGGCAGTGAGGGCACCGGCAGGCGTACTCACGAGGCGGCCATACCTAGCTGGGAGAGGTCCAGCCTGGTCCAGTGCATGCCCGTGGGGCAGCTCTTGGAGAGCGTCCTGATGAAGACCTGGCCAAGGCCGTCCAGCGCCCACAGCGCATCCTGGCAGGCGGCGTAGGCGCGCATCTCGGCGTCGGGAGGCAGCTGCACCGTGGAGGGCCGCGACTGTGCACTCTGGGCGCTGACGCTGCACAGGTCCTTGCTGCTCTGGCACAGCCACAGGAAGCTTCCTGCAGAAAGGGGTCATGTTTGTCATCAAGGTGCTGTCTGCACCGAGCTGCCTGCCCTAAATGCACAAGGCAGCCTTTGCCTTTCGGCAGACGCCGGCCACCTGGTCGCGGATGCTGGCTCACTCACCCGCCCATTCCCACGTGGGCAGGAGTGGTGTAGCACTTTAAGGTAGAAGGCAGAGGGAAACACCACGACTAACAAGAAACATGCCTGAGATGTTGGAAAGAAATGGAAAGAAGGCAAGGCTTAGGAGATTTTATGACGGCCATAATGTTGGCTTAGTGGCTTTGACTTCCCATTTTTCATGGGCTGGGAAGTTTTTCACTGAACAAAGGCATCAGAGCATTTTTAATATAGAAAGTTAATTTTACCAAGAGGAGAAGACTATCAACTCAGTGCCCTGGAGGGAGGGAGGGAGGGTTAGCAGTTCCTCGGAAGGAGGGTGCCATGGTGCTCTCCCAGGCCTTCTGGGGATGGGGCCGGGGGGGTGGGCCAGCTGCTGGAGAAGGCTTAGGAAGCTGGAAAAGCTTCTCTTCCCATCCTTGCCTCAAAATCACATCCTTTCATTCCCTCCAGCATTTTAAAAAAGTCCTTTAGGTTTAACAGATTCTGTTTAAAATGCAAATAATCCTTAGGGCAGTTAAAACCTTGGTCACAGTACATTATCTGAAGTATTACCTACAACTTGTGGCCACATATGTTTTGGAATTCAAACTTTTTCTGTATTTTTGAAAACCTAAGCCAATGGGTATGCTAGAGGTTTACAAAACAACCCCAGAGGGGCCAGGCGCTCCCCGGTGAAGCGCAGTAACATCTCTGCAACATGGATACGGTCACAGCCAACAGATCAACCAAGGCTGGAGGCAGCTATGTGAGATCTGGTCAGGTTCTGCTGCCAAATTAATTTATACCAAACTTAATAAATAACTTATTGTTGTCAGAGATTTCTGGGTTCCAGAACTGTGGTCCGAACAATCTGGTAAGAAGTTATTGTACTGACCCAGTCACCCACATCCTAGTGGGACTAATGGTTTGAACTAAGCAAACGATTCCCTCTTCACCACAGATTTCACAGCATCTTCACGTTCCATCCTCATGCGGTCCTGGGAGGAGGTACGGCTACTTCCCAGAGACGTCACCTGACTGCCTGGGTTCCCAGCTAACTGGGTGGGAGAACTGCCTCTCCTGGCTGCAGATGCCAGCTCTCTCACCCTCTGGTGTTCTGGCTCCCTCACAAACCCCGTACTCTGTAGGGACACTGAGTCCTGCCCAGAATGTAGTTGGCAGGAGCACCCCACTGCAGAGCAGGTCTGCCTAATGGGGTGCAAATGTGGGACTTAGGTTATCTAGAGGCTGTGAACAAGACGGAAGGAAGTTGCTGGGAGGTGACAGAAGGATTCTCAAGGGGAGATGGGAAGGTGCCCAAAGAAGCTGTGGCCCCTGCCATGGCACTAGAAGTCACCAGCTGCCAGCCTCGGTGGCTGTACTGTGTGAGCCCCTCCTTCAGAAGGACGCTTTCCCTCATCTTCATCACACTCAGTCCCTCTCAGAGGCTCTCCTGGTCAGGCCTATCCCACTTCAGGGCCCTCCCTCAGCTAACAAGGGCTGCTGGCCTCTGACACCCTCAGTTGGCCGGTCTCCGAGGCGTGCCCATCACCAACAAGGCCACAGTCGGATCATGGTTTGAACCCTTCCAGTGGCCAAGCCGTGCTCGAGATTTTTCAGCGAGGCTAAGACTGACCCACCTTCCTTCGTGGGAGCCGCAGAGGCCAACACAAAGGCCCATTTTGTAGCAGAAGCTGTCCCACGGGGAACAACATGATTCCAGTAGGTGCCTCGAAAGAGTAAACAAGAAGAGTATGTTAAAGAAAGAAACTTCAGATCTTAGTTCTAGACGACATCTGGCCTTCAAATCCTTTCTCCAGATAATTCTAGAGTGTCCCTAAATTAAGCAACATGAGCAATCACAGCCTGCCATTCATTTCCCTCTGAATACTGCCAGGCAGAGCCACATCCAGCCCAGGGTCATGGAGGCCATGCAGCAGGGAGAGGGCTGGAGAAAAGCAAGGGGTTCACTCATAGAAACGAACCCCAGGATGTGTGGACTGGCATCTATATTCCCAGACCTGGCCAGAGCCCTGCATTTCCAACAGTGGCGATCGCTTTCCCTCCAGGAAATGGACCATTCTCTCTCACTAGGTTTGGGTGGACTTTTTCATTTAAAATGTGAAATTGTTAACATAAAAATGCCCTCCATTTGCTTTTCTTATGTCATAAAAGGTTTCCCCACTATCCCGACACAGGGATCCAAGTTTTAGGAATGACAGATTTTTTAAAAAGGAGAGAAACTGATCACAAAGCAGGGTGCCTTCACTAGACACTTCATACCGCTGGCACTAAACTGTGTTTTCAAGTTGAGATCTTAAAGCTTTTATTTAAATGTTGGCTTTGAAGTGCAGCTGCCTATAAAGCCAGTGTGAAAATTACAGCAATTCACCCACCTATGAGACTTCCCTTAGCGACGTGGAATTCATTCTTGCCCGAGGAGATCCAGACGCCACTGTTATTGACCCCGAGAAGGCTTGGCTGGCACTGAAGCTGCTGGGACCAAAACGCCATGCGCAGCTTATCTGCCACCTTCTCTACAGGGGCTTGGGCAGCTGTGGCCACCGAGTGAGTGGCATGGATTATCGTCTGAAATAAGCTGCACTGGTCAAACACCACATAGTCCGTGATGCTCACCTGGAAGGAGGAGACAGACAAAAGCCCTGCTGTCAGAGCGGTTACAAGTGTAGACTCTCCGCCTTGAGGGACGGTTCTAGCCCAGGTCCACACCTCTGCATTTCCAGTAACAAGATGACCATCCAAACACAAATGTGCATATGTGCGCTTGTGAAAGGACCAAAAAACGTGGCAGGATGCCATCAAACTGCTAACTCTAACTCCAGATCCTTTGTAGGGTTGGATTTAAAGGTATGGAAGAATATATTTGCATTTTACACACATGGATCTGTTACAAGCATGTATTACTTTTGTGATTCAGTATCACCCCCTTACACCCCTTGTAAGAAGACTTTCATTCTAATCAGAGTGAGAAAGAAGAATTTTGCCATCTTTTCTGAGACAGTCTTGCTCTGGCATCCAGGCTGGAGTGCAGTGGCACAATCATACTCAGCCCTGACTTCCAGGATCAAGCAATCCTCCCGCCTTGGCCTCCCAAACACAGGCGAATGCCACCACATGTAGCTGATTTTTAAATTTTTTGTAGAGACAGGTCTCCCTATGTTGCCCAGGCTGGTCTTGAACTTCTTAGCTCCAGCGATCTCCCTGCCTTGGCCTCCCAAAGTGTTGGGATCACCAGCATGAACCACTATGCCCGGCTTTAATTTTGCTTTTAAATCAGGTACTTCCAGTGGACAACAGTATACGGTACTTAGAAACATAATATGCATTTAAAAAGGTATCACAAGTAGAGTGATGAACTATTTTTTTTTTGGAGATACAGTCTTACTCTGCCACCCAGGCTGGAGTGCAGTGGCACAATTTTGGCTCACCTCAACCTCCGCCTCCTGGGTTCAAGAGATTCTCCTGCCTCAGCCTCCCAAGTAGCTGGGACTACAGGTGCACACCACCACACCCAGCTAATTTTTTATATTTTTAGTAAAGATGGGGTTTCACTATGTTGGCCAGGCTGGTCTCGAACTCCTGACCTCAGGTGATCCGCCCGCCTCGGCCTCCCAAAGTGCTGGGATTACAGGTGTGAGCCACCATGTAAGGCTGTGATGAACTAATTTATGATCTGAATTGGGACTACTAATAATTACTGCAGGGCAACAGCATCAACTAGGACCGTCCTGGGTATCTAGACTCTAACCCTAGCTCAGAAGGGTAGCTTGCTTCTATAACATTTCTGAAAAGCATTCATATACCTCAGACATTTCTCCAACCAGCCCTCCCTGCAGGAAGCTCCTCTCTTCTTGAGCAGCTTGATGTAAGGCAAGTTCTTTGAGTGAAAATCTGATTCTCCATCATGTTCACTCACATTTCTGCTCTGCTGGGTTTGATTACATAGAACATCACTGGCATAAATGCCCTACTCCTGGTTGGGCACAGTGGCTCACGCCTGTAATCCCAGCACTTTGGGAGGCTGAGGCAGGCGGATTACTTGAGATCAGGAGTTCCAGACCAGCCTGCCAACATGTGAAACCCTGTCTCTACAAAAATACATATATGTATATTTGTACATGTATATGTATATATATGGTTACAAGTGCACAAAATGTATTTTTAAATCATTTGCATAACTATCAAATATTACCTAGTATATAAAATTAGATACATCTGTATACAATGAACATATTATATACAATACACATTTTATCAAAGAGCAAACACAATTCATTTTTCTACATTCTCATCTGAAAGAGACCTCAGAGCAGTCAATGCAAGACAAGCCATCAACAAAGCAAGTCTGAGGTGATGACAATAAAACACAAAACAATGGGACAAGATACTTAAAAAACATCAAATATTGGCCGGCGCGGTGGTTCACGCCATAATCCCAGCACTTTGGGAGGCTGAGGCAGGCAGATCACAAGGTCAAGAGATTGAGACCAACCTGGCCAACATGGTGAAACCCTGTCTCTACCAAAAGTACACAAATTAGCTGGGCGTGGTGGCGGGTGCCTGTAGTCCCAGCTACTTGGGAGGCTGAGGCAGGAGAAACGTTTGAACCCGGGAGGTGGAGGTTGCAGTGAGTTGAGATTATGCCATTGCACTCCAGCCTGGGTGACAGAGCAAGACTCCGTCTCAAAGAAAAAAAAAAAGAAACATCAAATATTTCATGACCATGGACTATCAGTGCAATCTTACCTACCACAGTGGCAGGCTGCGGGAGCAACGCTAACACTCAACTATACCAAAGATGGAGAAAGTAGACACTCCTTTGAAAATCCATTCTAGGGCCGAGGGTGGTGGTTCACGCCTGTAATCCCAGTGCTTTGGGAGGTCAAGGTGGGAGGATTGCTTGAGCCAAGGAGTTCGAGACCAGCCTGGGTAACAGCAAGACCTTGTCTCTACCAAAATAATTAGCCGGGCATGGTGGCATGTGCCTGTGGTCCCAGCTACTTGGGAGGCTGAGGTGGGTCATGATCCCGCGACCACTCCAGCGTGGGCAAAAGAGTGCAACCCTGCCCCAGAAAAAAAGAAAAGAAAAAGAAAAGAGATTCATTCTAGGCACCGTCGCTGGGACCAAATCACACAAAGTGAGCTTGATTATACCCTCATCCTGTTTCTTAAAGTGTTTCCTTTTCTGGAAGCATGTGGGAAATTCTCCTTTCTTTGCTGAAATATCATTTACTTAGAGGCCTTCTGAATAAGCAGAGATAGCTCAATTTTAATTCTGGGTTGGACTGTCAAACCTATTGTCTAGGCTCTTTTATTAGCACATTTATTCATAATTAAACATCATTATTACCTACGTCTTCAAATGGATGTCACTGGGTTTATTTAGCCTATAATAAATTTATAAATAATATCAAAATAAATACGATTTTTTTTTTTTTTTGAGATGGAGTCTCGCTTTGTTGCTCAGGCTGGAGTGCAGTGGCGTGATCTTGGCTCACTGCAAGCTCTGCCTCCCGGGTTCACGCCAGTCTCCTGCCTCAGCCTCCCGAGTAGCTGGGACTACAGGCCTCCGCTACCACGCCCGGCTAATTTTTTGTATTTTTAGTAGAGACGGGGTTTCACCATGTTAGCCAGGATGGTCTCGATCTCCTGACCTTGTGATCCGCTGGCCTCGGCCCCCCAAAGTGCTGGGATTACAGGCGTGAGCCACCGCACCCGGCCAAGATCATTATTTACTCAAAGAGTTTTGCAAATTATTTCCTATGATGAAAAGTCCTTGATGTTTCTAATGTACTCAAACCCAGCAAAGTCTAATCCATCAAATAGAAAAAGTGAATACTATTGGTTGGGAGTGGTGGCTCCATCTGTAATCCCAGCACACTGGGAGGCAGAGCGGGCGGATTTCTCTCTCTCTCTCTTTTTTTTTGACAGGGTCTAGCTCTGTTGCCCAGGTTGGAGTATGGTGGTGTGATCTTGGCTGAAATCTTTGTCTCCTGGGCTCAAACCAGTCTCCCACCTCGGCCTCCCAAGTACTTGGGACCAACGGCGTGTGCCACCATGCCCAACTAATTTTTGTATTTTTGGTAGAGACAGGGTTTCACCATGTTGCCTAGGCTGGCTTTGAACTCCTGGAATCGAGTGATCTGCCTGCCTTGGCCTCTCAAATTGCTGAGATTACAGCATGAGCCACTGTGCCCAGTCTGGGTGGATTTCTTGAGCTCAGGAGTTTGAGACCAGTCTGGGCAACATGCCAAAACCCTGTCTCTACAAAACAGTAGCCGGGCATGCTGGCACATGCCTGTAGTCCCAGCTACCTGGGAGGCTGAGGTGGGAGAATCACCTGAGCCCAGGAAGTCAAGACTGCAGTGAGCTATGACTGCACCACTGGACTTCCGCCTGGGTGACGGAAGGAGATCTTGTTTCAAAACAAACAAAAAACAAACAAAAAGTGAACATTTTAAATTTAATCCAGTATCTTTAAGGAAAAGAGAGAGGTAAGAAAAGGGGAGCAGAAAAGGTCAGGGAGACCTCAGCACGCGGCCCAGAGCTGAACACCTACTTGCCACCAATGGTCGTCATCTCCTTGGGGCGTCTTGGAAACAATGCCAGTTCTGAACCACAGGTTCCCATGGATGTCCAGGGCCCAGAGAGTCTGCTGATCCCCGAGTGTTATGCAGACGGGTTCTAAAGCTTGCCTTTCGCTGAAAATGAGGAGGAGAACAGGGGGTCAGCACCCACAGGCAGAGTGCCCAGCGTGTCTGGACTGCGGACATCCAGGGTCTCCCAGCAGGCATGGCTGGGAGAAGAGATGTGACCCTGGAGCGGATCATCAAGTACCAGGGAAGGAAGTTTAAGTCTGAGTTAAATTACTGTGCAAGATACACGGTTCAAGTGGGTGGCAGCTTTTGAAAGACACACTGATGACCGAGAATGGCCGGGAACACTCTTCAGAGAGAAAATAACCTAAGAAAAAAGTGAGTAGGCACAAAAGGAATCCAAGGCCCCTGAGCGCCTTCATCTCTCTACTCCCTCCCTCACCAAGGGAGTGAGTGTAAACTCCCCCGATGTGCCATACTATTCTGTGCAGTGGGGCCTAGGCGGACACTGCCCTCTCTGCTGGGGACGCCCTCCCCTCCTTCCACACAGGGAAGTCCTCATCAGCTTCAAGGCTTAGCCGTGGGTCCACTCTGCAGGCCGCCTTCCTAGCCTCTGCATGGAGTTCATGGTTCCCTCAGTGCTGCACGCTCCTGTTTAGGGCCATCTGTGCTAATGGGTGTTCATTTATGCACAGGGCCCCCCATGAGACCTGCAAGTGGTGAGAGCAGGGCCAGTCTCAGCCCTCTTGGCGCACCCAGCCCCTAGTACCATTCTGGCTTTTTCGTTGTTGTTGTAGCTTTTTTTGTTTGTGTGTTTTTTGTTTTTTGAGATGGAGTCTTGCTCTGTTGCCCAGGCTGGAGTGCAATGGGGCGATCTCGGCTCTCTGCAACCCCCGCCTCCCGGGTTCAAGTGATTATCCTGCCTCAGCCTCCTGAGTAGCTGGGTTTACAGGGACATGTCACCATGCCTGGCTAATTTTTGTATTTTTAATAGAAACGGGGTTTCACTATGTTGGTCAGGCTGATCTTGAACTCCCGACCTCGCGATCCGCCTGCCTCAGCCTCCCAAAGTGCTGGGATTACAGGCGTGAGCCACCACACCTGGACCATTCTGGTTCTTAACAGGTATTCACTGAAAGTTTATTGGTTTGCTAAATTCAAACCAAGAATATCCTAATCTAGTTTTTTGAAGGACTATTAATACTTCCATATTAGTAAAATGATCTGATGGCGGTTCTATAACATCTTGAATGGTTAAAAAAAAAATAGCTTAATAAATTACAGTTCAGAGATCGGGCCAGGCGCAGTGGCTTATGTCTGTAATCCCAGCACTTTGGGAGGCTGAGGCAGGAGAATTGCTTGAGCCCAAGAGTTCGAGATGAGTCTGGGCAACATGATGAAAACCCAAAACCCGTCTCTACAAAAAATACAAGAATTAGCTAGGCATGGTGGCACATGCCTGTAGTCCCAGCTACTTGGGAGGCTGAGGCAGGAGGATCACTGGAGGTCGAGGCTGCAGTGAGCCGTGATTGTGGCACTGCACCCCAGCCTGGGTGACAGAGTGAGAACCTGTATCCAAAAAAAAAAAAAGTTACAGTTCAGAGATCAACTTCAATTGATTAGCATGAAAATAAAGAAAAATATTTGGACGTAAGCCGTCACAGACACTAAACAGGAACTACCTGACGGTGGGCAATTCTGAGTAGAGACTGTCATGACAGACTCATGACGCTATGATGCTCAGGGCTGCACAGAGGGCAGCAGCATTTTTAAAAACTGAGCCCTGCCTCAACGTCCAGTTTGCTGGTCAGAACTAGGCAGAGATTCAAGCTTAGCCTATAGCTATGGAGGCTGCGGGTACTGCCTCCCAGGAACAGCCTTGTGGTGCCTTGTGGTGTCAAGTGGACAAGAACGAACAGTAGGACAAGCACGACGTGAAAGGAGTCTCCAGCCCACCAGTACCTGACGATGTCACACTTCCACTGCTCGCCTTCTGGACAGAAGCTGCTCACGCCCTCCCGGTACAGGAGGGCCCTCTGCTCTGTCAGCGCCCACACCACATTGTTCCGGGCTGTGATCTGGGACAGCGGGTAGGGACAGTCCACCTTTACGGCTCTGGCACAAGGGCGATCCACACTCAGACCTGCCAGGAAGATGGGAAGAAGCCCCAAAGACACACAGTCAGAACTCCACACCTCATTTTGACTGGGTTATTGGCTTATTTTTCCTTTTTCGGTATTTTGCTATGTTCTTTCATAGTGAGTGCTTTAAAAAAAACTTAGTTAATTAATTAAAAATATAGACAGGGCCTCTCTATGTTGCCCAGGCTGATCTCAAACTCCTGGGCTCAAGAGATCCTCTCACCTCAGCCTCCCAAAGTGCTGGGATTGCAGGTGGGAGCTGCCCTGTCCAGCTGCTTTTTCGTTGTCAAGTTTAGTCAACATAAAGTGGTTAAATTCTGCCTAAATGTAACATCTATCTGAAAGCAGCTTTAGACACTCTTTGAAAATTGAACAATTCAGAATTATCTGGTGTCCCAATGTAGCTTAAGAAGTTCTAAGAGAAGAACACAAAAGCCAAGAGCAGGAGAGTGGCCAGATGGAGGCCTAGAGGTTGCAGGGCAGAGCAGCTCTTCCAGGCAGAGGGCTACAGAGCTGCTGGAGTCAGCAGGGACCTGAGGCCTGCAGCCATCCCTGCAGAGAGTTCCAGCACGGCGGCTCCCCTCTGCTCTGACTGGGTGCGAGGTTCCATTAATAAAATGAAACCCCGAACTTCCCAGATGAAATCTGAGGTCTGTCAAACTGCAAGGCAATGGCAGGCCAAAACTCAGGGTCCCTGGCTCCCTGTCCAGGGCTCTTCCCTTGCCTCCTTGTGGCCTGTCAATAAAGTATGTCTAAATGAGCTCAAAGGCTATTCCCAGGGGAGCAGACAGACCAACTGTCGCCTACAACCCTGTATTCCTTGACCTTAGGCCTGCAATTAGGTCCCAGTACTCAAATATGCTCCGTGACTAATCACAGACGCACCTATGGTATTGCAGTCCTTGGGTGATCTTTCCTTCCACTCAAGTAGGTGGGAATCACCTGCAGGACTTCTTACAGACACATTCCTGAGCAGTCCCCAGAGGGACTGGACCTAACCCAACAGGTCTGGGTGGGGCCGGCTATTGTGAAACCACTGTCCTGGTGATTCCTGTAGCACTACTGGTTAAGAGGTCACTCGCTCCTCACCCCCAGGCTAGAAGCACCTCCTGTCTCCCCCATGACCAAAGCTCAAATGTCCTGGCAGCTTAGATGTGCATGTGCCTTGCCAGAGCTACTTTCATTTAAAGAAAGACACAGGAACTAGGCTGGAGAGACCTGGGCCAGCATATGGCCTATGAAGCCAGCAGGGCTGCGCACCCAGGCTGGAGGTTCTTACACACCTAGGAGAGAGCCAGCTGTGCAAGCACTTCAACCTGAAGACTCATCCCTAGCTGACGACTCACAGCAGAGATTAAAACATGCTCCTGAGGCCGGGCGTGGTGGCTCACACCTGTAATGCCAGCACTTTGGGAGGCCGAGGAGGGCAGATCACAAGGTCAGGAGTTCATGACCAGACTGGCCAACATAGTGAAACCCCGCCTCTACTAAAAATACAAAAATGAGCCGGGTATGGTGGCACATGCCTGTAGTCCCAGCTACGTGCAAGGCTGAGGTAGGAGAATCGCTTGAACCCAGGAGGTGGAGGTTGCAGGGAGCTGAAATTGTGCCACTATACTCCAGCCTGGGCGACACAGCAAGACTCCATCTCAAAACAACAACATTCTCCTGGAATCAGCAATATTCAATGCCTGGAAGACTGATCTTTACATGAATCCGACATGGCCTGTGGACAACCGATGATAACTCCTGCCCCACGGTTCTTCCAGATACTGATAAATCACACTGCTGGTGGAAGATCCTCCCCCACTCTGCTGACAGTAAACACTAACTGTCATTACAGCTTATTTTTAATAAGCAAGTCCCACTGTGCCCTTCCATCAGCTAAAAACTTCCCTGAGGGCAGCTTCCTGTGACTTGCTGAACTGCTATTTTTATTTCGTTTTGCTTTGAGATGGAGTCTCACTCTGTCACCAGGTTGCAGTGCAGTGGCGTGATCTCAGCTCACTGCAAGCTCCGCCTCCTGGGTTCAAGTGATTCCTGTGCCTCAGCCTCCCAAGTAGCTGGGACTACAGGCATGCGCCACCATGCCCAGCTAATTTTTTTTTTTTTTTTTTTTCAGTAGAGACGGAGTTTTGCCATGTTGGCCAGGCTGATCTTGAACTCCTGACCTCAGGTGATTTGCTCGTCTTGGCCTCCCAAAGTGTTGGGATTATAGGCATGAGCCACCACACCCAGCCTGAACTGCTATTTAGAGCAAATTATGGCCTGGTGTGGTGGCTAATGCCTGTAATCCCAGCACTTTGGGAGGCTGAGGCAGGCAGATCACTTCAGGTCGGAAGTTCAAGACCAGCCTCGTCGACATGATGAAACTCCATCTCTACCAAAAATACAAAAATATTAGCTGGGAATGGTGGTGGGCACCTGTAATCAGGAAGCTGAGGCAGGAGGATCACTTGAACCCAGGAGGCAGAGGTTGCAGTGAGCCAAGATGGCACCACTGCACTCCAACCTGCGCAAGAGAGTGAGACTCTGTCTCAAAATAAAAAAGAGCAAATTACTTCTTGTTGTTTCCTGGCACACAGGTAAATACGTATATAGGAGCTGGGCTTTGATATGGCTGAAAGAAAAATGCAGCCACTTAAGCTTTAGCTTAAAGGGGGAAATGAATTTTATGTCCTTATTCTGTCTTCTTTCCTCTTAAGATCTGACATTGTAGGATACGTGATATGCGGTGGTTGGCCATAGGAGAATAAGATTCTGTTTCTGTATCTCACCAAATAATCCTATTCATTCTTGCCCTAAATTTGTCCCAGGTTGAGTTTGTGTCAATGCAGGAAACTGCTAAGACATGCCAAATGGCAAATACTCTGTTCCCAGAAGTGTCTTAATTCAAATGGATTTAGCCTCTTAATCATAGTGATTGTTGTAAGCATGTTACTAGCAAAGCAGGGTGCAGCAGAGGCAGTGATGGCAGAGCTGGCAGGCCCCTGAGCATGGCCCACGGTTACCTGTCTGCAAGTATAAGTCCCCACTGGTCCTGATGATCCAGGCGGTGTCATCGCTCAGGGCCACAAACACTGCCTGGGGCAGGGCTTCGTACCAGTGCCGCTTCCCCTTGATGGTGACTTTCCCACAAGCAAAAGCCCGGTTAGATTTCTGTTCAATCTTCCAGAGAAGGGCTCCTATGGAAATAAAAATTCTATTCACTATCCAATAAATATTAGAATATATTTCTATACAAAAGTCTTCATGCTGGGCATCGAAGGGAGAAAGACTGCTAAAACACATCCTGTTCTGTCCCCCCAAGTGGGGAAAGAGGCCACCAGACCCAGGTTTGGGCCCTTGGCCACCACCCAGCTTCAGGCTCCATGTCACCGTCCATCTCCAAGCTTCACTTTCCTCCTGGGCAGTGGGTATCATCTCCACCTCACAGGGCTGCTCTAAAGACTGGAGGTGGGAGCAGATCAACCACATGGCCACAGAGCTGGGCACATGACAGGTGCTCCTCACATGGGATGAGGAACACTGATGACATTATTAGGTTTGAGAAGTCTCCAAATAAACATCCTGAGACACAACTAGTGCCCTAGGAGAGGCTGAAAAAGTCCTTTAGGGATTCAGAGAGAGGGATCAGTTCTGGATGAGCTGAATGGAAAAGATGCACAGAAGGAAGATACTTGCACTGAGTTGGCCCATTTTCACTGTGAAGGGGACTCTGATGAAGAGACGCAGGAGAGAGAGGAAAGGGAAGGCAGGACAGCGCCGCAGCTGGAGGCCTGGTGCAGGCCAACGCAGGCAAGGTTAGGGGCTACCAGTGATCACCGAGTGTCAGATGGGCTGGACTAGAGGGCCTGTCAGGCATCTCTGCCTGTGGTACCCCTGGCACAAGGGCTCTGCTGCCCACCAAGGACATGGGCCTGGGCCCTGAAGGACACCTTAACTGAGCACGTGAATCTCATGGAGATGGAGAGTTCCTGCTAGCACAATGAGGGACCAAGGGGCCTGGGAATACAAGTAACTAATGTACTCAGGAATAGAACCAACGGTCTAAAAGGCCAAGGAGACAAACCTGAAGGTAAATGACAGCAACAAGAAATGCATTAAAACACACAACTGTGTAATGCCAGCTTGTGGAGTGGGTTGTTAGCCAGTCTCTAAAGAAAAATATTTTTCAAACAAACAGTGAAAGCAAGCAAGCAAAACAACGCTGAACAAACTAATATTTTAAACAGTGACAAAGACCATGGAGAATTAAGGGAAATTCATCCTGAAACACACTGAAGTTACAGAGGACAGACGGGTCCCAAGCCACAGACTCGGCTTCGGCTTTGTCTGACTTCTATTCCAGCGTCCTGACAATAAACCGGGCTGCTTCAAGGCAAAAGTGCCCCTGCTGGCACAGGTATCAACGTGGCCAACACAACTTTAAGAAACACATGGATGCAGCTGGAAACCATCATTCTCAGCAAACTATCGCAAGAACAGAAAACCAAACACCGGATGTTCTCACTCATAGGTGGGAACTGAACAATGAGATCACTTGGACTCGGGAAGGGGAACATCACACACCGGGGCCTATCACGGGGAGGAGGGGGCAGGGATTGCATCGGGAGTTATACCTGATGTAAATGACGAGTTGATGGGTGCTGATGAGTTGATGGGTGCAGCACGCCAACATGGCACAGGTATACATATGTAACAAACCTGCATGTTATGCACATGTACCCTAGAACTTAAAGTATAATAAAGAAAAAAAAAAAGAAACAACAAGCCAATGATTCCATGCAGATAAGGGAGGTCTTCCAGCCCAGGAGAACCTTGTTCAGGAAACACCAGCTCCAATTCACTAACAATGGCCTAGCAGCAGCATGAAAGAATGAATGGACTTTCCTTCTAGAGTCAGGGAGTAGATTGCTCACCCATAGCAGAGAGCCCATTAAAACAGAATTCCTAAAGAGGAAGCCAAATAACTGGAATATATCCAACATACCCATGGGCCTGTCTTAGTTCGGTTGCTTTAAAGCAACACTAAGAAAGAGAAACACATATTATTTTTATAAACAGTTAGTATATTAATATCCCTAAAAAAGTCCCTCAAATTTCAAACTTTTTGTTTAGTTTACAAAAATATGATCGGGGTTACCATTGCAATTAATAAAGAAAACAAAAACTCAAACTGAACACCATTTACACTATGAATTGACATCCAATGAAGCAATTCACGTTCTTTGGAGAAAACCCCCTTAAACGTTCCAGAAGAGGCAAACCTGGTGAACGCACCGCAGCCTGAGCCCAGAGCTGCTGCAGGGGAGCCCTGTGCTAAGATGTCTGCCCCCGGGGGCGGGGAGCAGGAGCAGGGAGCAGAAACAGGGAGCAGGAGCAGGGAGCAGGGAGGCGAACCTGAGGGTGAGACTGCCACCTGCTGGACAGCATCTTCAAACTTCTGCCAGCGCAGCCCGGCGCCCGGCAGCGCACTGCAGAACAGGCCGCCTTTGTAGTCCAGGCACCAGATATACTTCTCCGATACCACCAAGCTGAGGATGCCATAGCCGGGACCCGAGTAGCCCATCCAGCTTTCTGCAAACTAACAAGGGCAGAGCCAGTGAGTTCTGTGGCAGAGGACACAGCCACACTCGGCTTACTGTTGTCAGTAAGAAAGGCGAAAGGATATCATTAACACGAGATAGTAAAAAAAGATCAGCAAGAAGCCAGGTCAACCCTCCCCCCAACCCCTACTACCTTTGGACACCCCTCTACTACAAACGTTCTGAGACGCGTGCTGCTGTCTCCCTACAAAGACTCCCTGGCGTCCCTGGATGACATTTCCTCCTGTTCTAATGCCTCTGCAAGTGTAACGCTTACAGCACCACATCATGAAGGAGCTGCTTTTGTTCTGCAGGCACACCTCACCTTACACAAAGAGCCAGGTTCTTCTACATTTGGATGCAAGTAAATTTTCGGTAGTCGAATTATTACAGATGCACTGGATATATGGCACTACCACTGTCTTTTTTTTCCACCATATTTTCTTTGTTTTCTTTTTTGAGACAGACTCTGGCTTTGTTGCCCAGGCTGGAGTACAGGGGCATAATCTCGGCTCACTGCAACCTCCGCCTCCTGGGTTCAAGCGATTTGCAATTCTCCTGCCTCAGCCTCCCGAGTACTTGGGATTACAGGTGTCCGCCACCACACCCAGCTAATTTTTGCATTTTTAGTAGAGATGGGGTTTTGCCATATTGGCCAGGCTGGTCTCAAACTCCTGACCTCAGGTAATTCACCCACCTTGGCTTTCCAAAGTGCTGGGATTACAGGCATGAGCCACCGTGCCTGACCTTACTAGAATTCTTTTAAAAATCAAAGCTAAATGAAGTCTTTGTACTTTAACACTTTCAATAAAGGCAAAGAAAATAAATGTATCTGTACAGATACTCACATAGAAGTTAACTACTTCAAAGAAAATGGTGCCCAACTCTTCTCAATCCAGCCCTGCTCACCATGGCAAGCCTTACTTCTACCCCCAACCTCCAAATAAAAACACAACATAAAATTTCTTGGCTTTCCAGCTACCTGGAGTAGGATGAGGAAGGGAGGAAGTTAGAGGGTTGGGGGCTCAAAGGGCCAGGACCCCTGTCACCTAAGTAAGGGCTTTCCTAAATTTCTAGTCTAGAATTCCAATTCCCCACCCCACCGACAGTCTGCCTGGCTACTGCCCAGACATCAGGGGGCCATGCTGCTTGCACTTCCCACAGCCCTGCCCTTTGCTCAGTACCCTCATCTGAGTCCCACTCAACTGCAAGGATGTGAACATATACCTGGCTCCCCCTCAAGACTCTGAGGCTCAGGAAGATGGAATCCACAACTAGTGCCATGTGCACTGTGGTCCCCAGCACAATCACAGAGGCTGACAGTCAAGGCCACTCAAGAACCACTGGGTTGAAAAGATAAATACCAGATGACTGAATAAAAGGCCACCCTTGGCCGGGCACAGCAGCTCACGCCTGTAATCCCAGCACTTTGGGAGGCCGAGGCAGGCAGATTGCTTGAGCTCAGGAATTGGAGACCAGCTTGGGCAATATGTCAAAACCCCTTCTCTACAAAAAAACACAAAAATTAGCTGGGCGTGGTGGCATGTGCCGGTAGTCCCAGCGATTCAGGAAGCTGAAGCAGGTGGATCACTGGAACCTGGGGAGGTTGAGGCGGCAATGAGCCATGATTATGCCACTGTGCTCCATGCTGGGTGACACAGTGAGACCCTGTCTCAAAAAACTAAATAAATAAAAAGCCAGCCTTATGGCATTTTGTCTCAAAACAAGTAAACAGCACGTCTCACTTCTGAGGCATGACAGCACACGGGGTGAGCAAGGGGGTCCTGGGGCCCGCCCTTCACTCGCTATGTGACCTTGTGCGAGCTGTCCAGCTGTTCTGTGCTTCAACTTTCTCCTCTGTAAAATGGGGACAAGGACAGTGCCTATTTTATAGTTCGTGTGTAGAGAAGTAAAAGAGTTAAACCTGTAAAGTGCTTCGCAGGATACCTGCACATGGTGAGCACTGACCGCGCGTCACACTGCTAGCACTGACAGAATCCAGTGTACACTGTGGAAAGCACATGTGGCTGTGAGTGCACAGCCATAATTCATACCTCACATCACCAGTTAGTAGGAGACACGACAATACACAGTTAGTTTTGAAACAAATATATCTAGTAGTAATTAGTTGCTAAGGGAAGCAGGCACTTTAAAAAAAATCACTTTTAATATAAAATGCTCAAGGATAGTTAAAAGTCATCTCCTAGTTACATGTGCTGGGTGGACCTACAAAGACTGGTTACTCCAAACTGTTCCTGCACAGCTTGCAGGAGAGCCTTGGAGCCACTGTTTGGAGGTTGAGGAGACAGCAGTTCTGGAAATGGCCTCATGCTCTTGCAGATGGTTCCTTGGAGGGGTCTGAGGAGGAGGACAGGAGAGTCCCTGCCTCCAAACTGCTCAGAGCTTTCTCTACGCCACGGGTGGACCGTCCTCTACCCACTGTTTTTCTGAGATGGCCCCAGGCCAATTCAGCCCTGCCCTATGATGGCTAACAGTAAGTGCCTATGCCAGCTTGCACTTGTGGGGTCAGAGGAAACAGCAAGACGCTACCTCGGTTGGGGAGGCAGGTTACTGAGCAGGGGAGAACAGGTCAGAAGTAGTTCAAGCCATCATAGTCCCTGTGCTGGAATCCCCCGAAACCCAGACTTGAAAACAGAGTTGGCCTATAGATTTTGCAGTAGGAATAGATTTCTTTCCATGAGAAGGAAAATAATCAGTCTTGCCAATTATTCCCCTCAAGAAAGAAGCCTTAGCTATGTTTCCACCACCTGAACCCACATACCTGATCTGGCTTGAGCAGGCCGGCATCATCTGCACCCAGCCGGCTCAGGTCCTGCTGGGAGCGACTAGGTCCGAGCTCTGTCACACTTGCCTCTGAGGATGAAGAAGGAAGCCCGTGGGCATAGATGTCCTCCTCATCGCTGGACGTCAATGCCTGATCCCGTGGAGGCTGCTCAAGCCAGGCCTTGGGAGTGCTGGCCGCCAAGGCAGAGACCGGAGTCAACTGTCCTCCCACACTCCCCAAGTCACGTTCAGAAAAGGGCGTTTCTTTCTGACCTGTGTCATCATCAGTGTCAACATGCCAGAGATTTGTGCTGAGGTGGCCAGAGGCCTCCATGCTGGTTAGGACGTCCTGCTCTTGGCTGGGCTCCACGGGGCTGCCTTCATCAGCTCTGGTCCCAGGTAGCCACTGCCCAGCACTTGGGGCCAAGCTGAGGCTGGAAGGCACGGTGAGTGAGTTCAGGAGGGGCGCTTCACAAAAACTGCTTTGGGGGCCAATGGGTTGGACATCTTCCCCATTCTGCACCCCAGGAGAGCTGTCCTGTTCTTGGAAGGGTATCTGTGTGCTATGTGGTCCATCGTCTGCAGGACAAGGTTCAACTTCGAGTCCCGTGACATCACTGCCTCTCACATCTTTCCTCACTCCATTGAGCAGCTCCTGCCCATATGCATGGTGACAGTGTGGCATTTCAGTTCTAATGTCATCTTCCACATCCAGAGAATCAGGCGCAGATCCTGGCACCTCCAGGACATTAAACATTTCGGGGTCAGTATTTTCCTGTGGGACACCGTTCACTTCACCACTGAAGCCGCTTTCCAGGTCTGGAGACTCTGCACTTAACTGATCCATGCTACTGCCCAGGACACTTGAGGTCATTGACAGCAAATCTGTGTTCAACGACTGGGGACTGTCCCCAGGAAATTCGGAGCAGGGTGTAGATTCCAGGGAGCTGTGACAGGTGCTCCTGCTTCCACCTTCTAATTCAGAATAAGAACATTCAAAATAAGGCACGGTTCTATATGATTAGTAAGAGACTAATTCGCACACATATTTTTGGCTCAAGAAAAAATATTTTAAATAAACATTTATTTAGTGAATGAAGAATAAACCTCTTAAGTACAAATAATCCCAACAAAGAGATGCTTTCTATGCATGCAAGTACTGAAAGAACCCATGGATTTGAGGCCTCGCTCAAGAAATGCCAGCTAAGAAAAACCAGGGGACAGGCCGGGCACAGTGGCTCATGCCTGTAATCTCAGCACTTTGGGAGGCCGAGGTTGGTGGATCACAATGTCAGGAGATCGAGACCACCCTGGCTAACACAGTGAAATCCCCTCTCTACTAAAAATACAAAAAATTAGCCAGGCACGGTGGTGGGCACCTGTAGTCCCAGCTACTCGGGAGGCTGAGGCAGGAGAATGGTGTGAACCCGGGAGGCGGAGCTTGCAGTGAGCCGAGATTGCATCACTGCACTCCAGCCTGGGTGACAGAACGAGACTCTGTCTCAAAAACAACAAAAAAAGAAAAACCAGGGGACAAACTGAGATGTTCACCTGGGTCACAAACCAATTCCTTATAATTATTAAAATGCTTAGAAATCTAATAAAATTTCCTTCAGTGCTGCAGTCATCTTAGCTAGAGAGGATTAACAGAAACCAAGGAGTAAAAGGTTTAAAAAATTCAGTGTTACACAGCCATAACAAAGAATGACATCCAGGCTGGGCACGGTGGCTCTCGCTTGTGAGCCATCTGAGCACTTTGGGAGGCCGAGGCGGGTGGGCCACCTGAGGTCAGGAGTTCAAGACCAGCCTGGCCAACATGGTAAACCTCTACAGCTACTCGGGAGGCTGAGGCAAGAGAATTGCTTGAACCTGGGAGGCGGAGGTTGCAGTGAGTCGAGATCGCGCCACTGCACTCTAGCCTGGGCGACAACAGTGAAACTCTGTCTTCAATAAATAAATAAATAAATAAATAAAAATAAAGAATGAAATCTTGTCCTTTACAGCAACATGGATGAAACTGCAGGCCATAATCCTAACCAAATTAATGCAGGAACAGAAAATCAACTGCATGTTCTGACTTGTAAGCGGGAGCCAAACATTGAGCAGGTACGGACATAAACATGGGAAGGACAGACACTGTGAACCACCAGAGTGGCAGAGGAGGAGGCATGGGTCAAAAACCACCTACTGCATACTGCGCTCACTACCTGGCTGCTATATACCCATGTAACAAACCTGCGCATGGACCCCCTGTATTTAAAAGTTGGAAAAAAAAAAGAAAAAAATTCAATGTTAAATCCCGTATTTGGTAGCATATTCAACACTAAACATAAAATGTCCCATGTATTTACCAGCATAGATCTTCCGGTTTCCAATACTTTCCACCCAGGCTCACAGAATCTCTGGTTTAATCAATGGTATACATGGATAAACCAACCGTTTTTTTTTTTTTTTTTGAGACAGAGTCTCGCTCTTGCCAGGCTGGAGTGCAGTGGCACGATCTCGGCTCACTGCATCCTCTGCCTCCCGGGTTCAAGTGATTCTCCTGCCTCAGCCTCCCGAGTGGCTGGGATTACAGGCACGCGCCACCACACCCAGCTAATTGTGTGTTTTCAGTAGAGACAGGGTTTCACCATGTTGGCCAGGATGGTCCCGATCTCTTGACCTCGTGATCCGCCCGTATGGGCCTCCCAAAGTGTTGGGATTACAGGTGTGAGCCACTGCGCCCAGCCCCGACATTTTAATGTAAATATCGAAAAGTACGCCAGGCACAGTGGCTCACGCCTGTAATCCTAGTGCTTTGAGAGGCTGAGGCGGGTGGATCACCTGAGGTTGGGAGTTCGAGACCAGCCTGACCAAGATGGATAAACCCCGTCTCTACTAAAAATACAAAACTCGCTGGGCATGGTGGTGCACACCTGTAATCCCAGCTACTCAGGAGGCTGAGGCAGGAGAACTGCTTGAACGTGAGAGGCAAAGTTGCGGTGAGCCGAGATCGTGCCATTGCACTCCAGCCTGGGCGATGAGCGAAACTGTCGTCAAAATAAATAACTAAATAAATAAAATAATAATAAATAAACATTGAAAAGTACAAAACCGAGACCCTTTAAGCAGGGTGGTGCGTACACAGGTGGTCTGTCATCATTTAGACCTTTGTGTGTGTGTGTGTGTGTGTGTATGTGTGTGTGTGTATTTTCCGTTAATGTGAAGTATTTTGTAGTAAAACTCCTTTGGGGAAGAAATGTAGGTGTTCTCTTTTGGATGAATGGGCCAGTGCTCACTCAGTGAGCAGTGGGATTCCCAGAGAATTGGGAAAGCCTGTCACCCCAGGTGGGTGTATGCCAGCTACAGAGGGTACCTGTCTTCTTCTTCTTCTTCTTCCTTTTCACTTTGATAGGCTTCACGACAAGCTCCTGCTCAAAGTCCTCTGAGCTGATGGCGTTGAATCTCTGTGAGGGGGGCTGGTTGCCTTTGCCCAGCTCAGGGGCGGCCTGGAGCCCAGGGGGCAGGAGCCCGGAGCTGCTGTCGGTGGAGTTGAGCGAGCTGCTCCTGCTTCTTGGCTCACTGGCCACGGAGCTAGCCACAGAAGAGCCTCTGAGCCTCGTCTCAGAAACTGTGGCCCCTGGTAACTTCTCTGCTTGCTGCACGTGGACTCGTTCTGAGCATCCAGATATCTCCAGACCATCTCTCACTAAGAAAGAAGAGTCTGGTTTTACCACTAGTGATCCAAGAGAGAGCTGATGTGCACTTATCCAGGTTTGCTAGCCCTAAATACCAGTTGTCACATAGGCGCCAGCCGGCTAAAGAACTGAAAGATTCTAAATTCATAGAAACCAGCAAAACTAAAAGAATCACACAAATGAGTCTCAGAAATAGTTTTTGTTCTTCAAGAAGCTCATATATTAAAATCAGTAAAATAATTTGCCATAGCTGTCTTTTTAAAGCAACTCAATAGTAAGGAAAGGTTAGGAGTGGGGGCTCACACCTATAATCTCAGCACTTTGGGAGGCTGAGGTGGGGAGATCACTTGAGCTCAGGAGTTCAAGACCAGCCTGGGCAACATGGCGAAAACCCATCTCTACCGCAATACAAAAAATTAGCAGGGTGTGGTGATGCATGCCTGTAGTTCCAGCCACTTGGGAGGCTGAGGTGGGAGAATCATTTGAGCCTGGGACGTGGAGGTTGGAGTGAGCTGAGATCATGCCACTGTACTCCAGCCTGCATGACGGAGTGAAACCTGTCTCAAAAAAAAACAAAAAAAAAGTGAAAAAATACTAAGAATACAGCATTTCTCACTTTAATTTACAAAGTATTTATACATGAGAGATGCCTGTGTATAACAAAACAGCTTAGTTATACTATACCTTGAATATACTTTAAGATTACTCAAAGGGCACTTGAAAATATATGTGTAGCTGTAATTAAATTTTCTGAAAGAGGTAAAGGTAATTTTCCATTAGAACAAACTCAAGACAGAGAAGTCCATTACCACACAGCATCAAGGCAAGTAGACAGCAGAGTGAGAGCAGGCATGTGAGTCCCTGTCCCCTGTCCCCGAGACCAAGGGCCAGTGAGCTTACTACTGCAGTGCACTCATCCTTCCTGCAACACGACACCACACGGCATCAGGCCAGAGCAGTTCCAGCTACAGTACCCTCAACACAAGACCACAGCCCACTTTGATCCCTTCGCCATCCTCTCTTTATCAGGGATCCTCTGTGTGCCAGACATAGGGCTAGCTGCTGGGACATGGCACTCCATGAGATATAGGAATTCTTGCCCTTGAAGCACCCACATTCTATTGAGGGCATGTGTTAGGGGGAGACTGTAGGCAATGGAGTGTACGCTGGAGACTGGGGGGGCAGGACTCTCCTCTGAAGAGACTTGTCGAAGATTACATAAGTTAATGGCGGATCTTGCCTAGAGCTGCCCTGTCCAACAGGCAGCCACCAGCTACTTGTAACTATTGAAACTCAAATTGATCAAAATTGGGCCGGGCTCAGTGGCTCATGCCTGTAATCCCAGCACTTTGGGAGGCCGAGTCGGCAGATCACAAGGTCAGGAGATCGAGACCATCCTGGCTAACATGGTGAAACCCCATCTCTACTAAAAATACAAAAAAAATAGCTGGGCGTGGTGGCGGGCACCACTTAAGCTGGGCACGGTGGCTCATGCCTGTAATCCCATCACTTCGGGAGGCTAAGGTGGGAGGACTGCCTGAGCTCAGGAGTTCGAGACCAGCCTGGGCAACATGGTGCATGGTGAAACCCCATTTCTACTAAAATACAAAAAATTAGCCTGGTGTGGTGGTGCGCACCTGTAATACCAGCTACTCAGGAGGCTGAGGCAGGAGAATCGCTTGAACCCAGGAGGTGGAGGTTGCAGTAAGCAGAGATTGCGCCACACTGCACTCCAGCCTGGTGGACAGAGCAAGACTCCGTTTCAAAAAAAAAATTAAACAAAATGTAAAATTCATCCCTCAGCTGCATTTGCCATATTGCAAGTACTCAGCAGCCACCCATGGACAGTGACTGCCTACCAGACAGGGCAGATGAGAGCATCTTCATCACTGCAGAAAGCTCTATGGGCAGCAGAGGTCCAGAGCTTAGCCTGGTGGCTCCAAGTCACCACCCTTCCTGAAAGCCATACTATCCCTCTGATGACACTGTCTGAGGGGCTCATAAACTCAAGAGTCGGAGCTTATTCGCTTCTTATACAAATTATGTTTTGGAATATTCATCCCAATTTGCCCTCTCTGACTTCAGAGGTAATGGCAGTGAGGAGGAGGGTGATGGGGCCCACATGGCTGTTGCTGCCACCATTAGGAACAAGTTCCCTGAGGAACCCAAATATATAAAGTGAGTGGATGTCCGCACGAGGACACATATTAGGATTCTTTGCTCATTAAAATTTGGGCTTGTATGAATTACCAAAAAGTGTCAAAAGCACAGAGAAAAATCAATCCTACAAGGAAGAACTGAGTTAAGGGTAAACAGTATGTCCCAGATAACGGATTTAAATCTTCTAAAACCTCATGCAAATCTATGTCTTTTGGAGCATTAATCCCATATACTGTCTCAGAAGGAGATCAGGGATCAGTAAAGTGGTTTCTGATTTTTCCTTCCTCCTTTCTCAATCTCCCCTTCTTCCACAACCATGAAAGCAACTCCACTAAATGTGAGACTATCTGATGTAAGCCCTAAAGTAGGTGACTTTCAAGAAATGTAGTGTAAACACTATTTTTAACAATCAGAGGAGTGGCCGGGCGCGGTGGCTCACTCCTGTAATCCCAGTACTTTGGGAGGCTGAGGTGGGCGGATTACCTGAGGTCAGGAGTTCAAGACCTGCCTGACCAACATGGAGAAACACTGTCTCTACTAAAAACACAAAATTAGTCTGGCATAGTGGTGCATGCCTGTAATCCCAGCTACTCAGGAGGCTGAGGCAGGAGAATAGCTTGAAACTGGGAGGCAGAGGTTGTGGTGAGCCAAGATCGCGCCATTACACTCCAGCCTGGGCAAGAAGAGTAAAACTCCGTCTCAAAAAAAAAAAAAAAAGAATCAGAGGAAACCCTCCAAATCCTCCATGTTCAAATAAAGTTGCAATAGTTTAGCAAAATCATGGTAAGTTTTTGGTTTTGTTTTTGAGACGGAGTCTCACTCTGTCACCCAGGCTGGAGTGCAGTGGTATGATCTTAGCTCACAGCAACATTCGCCTCCCAGGCTCAAGTGATCCTCCCACCTCAGCCTACCGAGTAGCTGGGACCACAGGCACACGCCACCCCACCTGGCTAGTTTTTTGTATTTTTGGTAGACAGGGTTTCACCATATTGCCCAGGCTGGTCTTGAACTCCTGAGCTTAAGTGATTCACCCACCTCGGCCTCCCAAAGTGCTGGGATTACAGGTGTGAGCCACCATGCCTGGCTCAATGGTAAGTCTGATCAATTATTAACTGCGATTACAAACAACAGAGTATAGTACTTCCCATCATACACACGGTACATTTTATAATAAATACAAACCTATTGATGTTAATCCTTCAGGCCTGCTTGAAATTCTTATAATGTTCCTATCTCCTTTCAAGAAAAATATTTCATTTTCTGTGCACGAAACAGACACAATATCACCGGATCCTTCCAAACCAGCAATTGTGGCCTGTCAAAAAAAAAAAAAAAAATGCATGTGTGAGAGTCCAAATCAGTCAAATGATAACTGCACTTTACTACGGCAACTTTCTGAAAATTCCAATTCAATCCAAAGTTAGGTAACATCTGACAGATTGGTAAGCAGGATCTGAGGGGTCCCCTGGCAGGGTGGGGCCTTGGTCATCTCCGACCCATGTGCCACCCTGCCCTTGTCCCTGCTGCAGGTGCACTGGCCCTGACAACCCAGTCCCAGCCCTGTTCCTCCATGGTGCATGCATGTGCTTCTCTTTCTGCTCGAATTCCTTTCCTGTCCATGTTTGCTGGGGGAGTTCCAGTTCTCTCCAGATGCCACCTCCCTGAGAAGCAGCCTCTGACAAGCTCGCCCTCTGCTGCAAACCCCAGGGCTCTCAGGGCTCGCAGCACCTCATCCAAACCTCCGCTTGGCACCCAACTCCTGTGGCTGAAATAGTGTGCAGACAGGTCTAGTCCTCTTACTGTGTGCATTCCTGCAGGAGAGGCCAGTGTACACTGCAACTCAAGGGTTTTGAATGAATACATGAAGGGAGGCGAGGTTCCTTTAGCATTATCTGAAAGGGGTGGAAACAAAACACAGGACATCCCGAGCCCACACAGACTTAAAGCAAGTCCTTGCTTTGCTGTCAACAGTGCAAATAAGAGACTGTAATTTTAAATAACTGACGGACAGCTGCAAACATAACATTTGTTTCTGAAAGCTGCCAGTCATGCTGCCACTGGGTGGTCCAGACTCTGAGGGTGACTGTGACATCTGTCCCAGACACCTGCCTATAAAATGAAGTTAATTATACCTACTGGGTAAAGCATTGGGTAAGTGCTCAGATGAAAAAACCAAAGCACAGTTACAAAGCATCTTGATGCTACTAATTAACAAGTGCACATAAGTCCAAAAGGTATCCAGGGCAAGAAGTTCTCTGTAACTGAGGAAAGGGTGCAAAAATATCTTTCAGAATATCCCTTAGAAAACGAACAAACTCAAGGCACCTTAGTGATTCCCCTAAATCGAAGCTTCTTACACCCCCACCCCATTTTACAGGAAGGAAAACCAGGCTCAGGCCAGTAAGAGACTCTTGGTTAAAGGTGGACCCGAGCTAGAAGAGTCGAGTCTAGTTCTGCCCCTCCACCCCGGGTCAGTTTTCTTTCTGCCAAGCCAGTATTACCAGGCACAGCTGATAATAATTCAGAAGGCTTCAATGAGGAGAGGATGAACTTCATGTCCTGCTGACACACACCAAAGAAAACCCTTTCTTTTATTTTTATTTTTTTGGAAATGGAAGTCTCACTCTATCGCCCAGGCTGGAGTGCAGTGGTGTGATCTTGGCTCACTGCAACCTCCACCTCCCAGGTTCAAGTAATTCTCCCTGCCTCAGCCTCCCGAGTAGCCAGGACTACAGGCACCTGCCACCATGCCTGGCTAGTTTTTGTATTTTTAGTAGAGACGGGGTTCTGCCATGGTGGCCAGGCTGGTCTTGAACTCCTGACCTCAGGTGATCCGCCTGCCTCGGCCTCCCAAACTGCTGGGATTACAGGTGTGAGCCACTGCGCCTGACCAAAAACCATTGATTTTCTATAGTGAGGCTCTGCTTATAAGAGAAAGGGGTGCCTGGCAGAGGCCTGCTGAGCTCAGAATGGAAGAACGTGAACAGGACAGGGCCTGGTCTGGAATCTGGGGGTGAGGAGTTGGGAGGGTGAGGCAGAGAAATTATTTTAAAAAGAGCAAAAGCTCTGCTCTTAAGACAACGAGAAACTGAAACTAAACAGCTGTGTTTAAAGTTCCTAAATCTGTCTCTAACGATAATCTGTTATCATCTTGGTTTAAGCAGAAATTGTTTCCTACCATGATTTTAATGATGTTGGAAATTTGCCCAAGATATGTTGCTAAGTAACGAGAACCGAAAATAAAAAACAAAAAAACAAAAACAAAAAAAAACAAGTGGCGGCCGGGCCCAGTGGCTCATATCTGTAATCCCAGCACTTTGGGAGGCCAAGGCGGGCAGATCACGAGGTCAGGAGATCGAGACCATCCTGGCTAACACGGTGAAACACCACCTTTACTAAAAATACAAAAAATTAGCTGGGTGTGGTGGTGGGCGCCTGTAGTCTCAGCTACTAGGGAGGCTGAGGCAGGAGAATGGCATGAACCTGGAAGGCGGAGTTTGCAGTGAGCCAAGATCGCACCACTGCACTCCAGCCTGGGCGACAGAGCCAGACTCCATCTCAAAAACAAAATCAAAAACAAAAACAAAACAAAAAACCAAGTGGCAAAATGATGTGGCTCTATTTGAGTAAGAAGACAAGGGCAAAATAACAGAGAAAACATGCTGAGGGAAGGGCCCCTCCTCAGGAACTAAAATTCTCTGCTACTGTTTCTTTTTTTTTTGAGATGGAGTTTCGCTCTGTAGCCCAGACTATGGTACAATGGTGAAATCTCAGCTCACAGCAACCTCCGCCTCCTGAATTCAAGCAATTCTCCTGCTTCAGCCTCCTAAGTAGCTGGGATCACAGGAGTGTGCCACAATGCCTTGCTAATTTTTTTATTTTTAGTAGAGACGGGGTTTCACCATGTTGTCCAGGCTGGTCTCGAACTCCTGACCTCAGGTGATTTGCCCACTTCGGCCTCCCAAAAGTACTGGGATTACAGGCGTGAGCCACAGGGTGCCCAGCCTCTGCTACTGTTTCTGTCGTATTTGAGTTATCACTGTATGTGCTCATAGTAATTGGATAGTCAGAAAAAACATGACCCAAATAGATTATAAAGAACAAGGTTGGGCATGGTGGCTCACACCTGTAATCCCAGCACTTTGGGAGGCCGAGGCAGGTGGATCACCTGAGGTCAGGAGTTCGAGACCAGCCTGGCCAACATGGTGAAACACTGTCTCTACTAAAAATACAAAAATTAGCTGGGTCGGGTGGCACAGGCCGGTAATCCCAGCCACTTGGGAGACTGAGGCAGGAGAACCACTTGAACCTGGGAGGTGGAGGTTGCAGTGAGCCCCCCAAAAAAAAAAAAAAAAAGGGGCCGGGCGCGGTGGCTCAAGCCTGTAATCCCAGCACTTTGGGAGGCTGAGACAGGCGGATCACGAGGTCAGGAGATCGAGACCATCCTGGCTAACATGGTGAAACCCCGTCTCTACTAAAAAATACAAAAAACTAGCTGGGTGAGGTGGCGGGTGTTTGTAGCCCCAGCTACTCGGGAGGCTGAGGCAGGAGAATGGCGTGAACCCGGGAGGCGGAGACTCCGTCTCAAAAAAAAAAAAAAAAAAAAGC
>NC_037675.1:103907652-103949092 GCF_003255815.1 Theropithecus gelada | reverse complement strand
AAAAAAAAAAAAAAAAAAAAGGCCAGGCATGGTGGCTCATGCCTGTAATCCCAACACTTTGGGAGGCCAAGGTGGGTAGATCACGAGGTCAGGAGTTCAAGACCAGCCTGACCAACATTGTGAAACCCTGTCTTTACCAAAAATACAAAAATTAGCTGGGTGTGGTGGCATGCGTCTGTAATCCCAGCTACTCAGGAGAATGAGGCAGGAGACTTGCTTGAACCTGGGAGGTGAAGGTTGCAGTGAGCCGAGATCATGCCACTGCACTCCAGCCTGGGCAACAGGGTGAGATTCTTTCTCAACAACAACAACAACAACAACAAAAGAACAAGTTTAATGTGTTTACATACAAAAAACATACATAATTTCTTGACAGAGAATTGGACCTAAATGTCAAAACCAAATTTTTTTTTTTCAAATCTATAAAAATGACCAAACCTTCATTTAATTTCCTTGACTGGCCCAAAGGAAAAAGTAAAGTGTAAATCAATACTGCTCCTGGTAGCATTCTGAGGGCGCTGAGCAGAACAGTTTGTAGAGAAACATTCTCTTGCCTACAGACACCAAAGATATGGCAGCGTCCCTTCGCTTACCTGGTTGACTGTGTCTAGGAGATAGATACTATATTCATTCCAACTCAGCACCCAGCCTTCTTGAAAGAAACACGAAACAAGCCCCAGGTGCCTCTCGGGTAAGCTGCAACTTCCCCTGTTGGGGGATTCCAGACGTGGGTGCAGTTCAAAAGGCTTGACTCCCCTGGCAAAAGCATCTTTTAAGATAAATGTGGCTTGAACAGTCCCGTGGACATCAGCCTTCCACAGCCGGAGCCCGGGCCGTGATGCATACAAGGTTAGATCACTTTGCTTACAGAGTCCTGGTATAAAACAAGCACCAAATTTCCCAGTACTAAAATTAGAAGGAAGAAAGAAAGAACAAAAAACAGACATGGACCGATTTAAAGTAATGCAGTTGTCAACCCTCAATATTAAGTACAAGAATTTTCTGGCTAAGACAATAATTGATTTTTCACCCTTTCTACTGTTTGTTTTTTTGTCAGTTAAACCACACTGTCACCCCTTACCGACAGAGGCCCACCACACCCTCACAGGTGTGTGCCCCATTAGCTCACAGGGAACCATTCACTGAGTACCCACACAGCTTGCACTGCGCCTGGGGCTTGATCCCACTCTCGTGTCTAATCCTTACAACAACCATGTGTGGCAGATACAGTCACACACCACGTAACATTTTAGTCAGGCTGGGTGCAACGGCTCATGCCTGCAATCCCAGCACTTTGGGATGCTAAGGGGGCAGATCATCTGAGGTCAGGAGTTCTAGACCAGCCTGGCCAACATGGTGAAACCATGCCTCTACTAAAAATACAAAAATTAGCTGGGCGTGGTGGCGCATGCCTGTAGTCCCAGCTACTCGGGAGGCTGAGGCAGGAGAATCACTTGAACCTGGGAGGCAGAGGTTGCATTGAGCTAAGATCATGCCACTGTACTCCAACCTGGGTGACAGAGCAAGACTCTGCTTCAAAAACAACAATAAGCCATTTTAGTCAATGATGGACCGCAAATACAACAGTGGTCCCATAAGATCATAATACCATATTTTTATGGCACCTTTTCTATGTTTAGACATACTAATACTTACCTTGGTGCTACAGCTGCCTAAAGTATTCAGTGCAGTCACAAGTGGTGCAGGTCTGTAGCCCAGGAGCAATTTGCTGTACCATTTAGCCCAGGTGTGAAGTAGGTTGTACCTACCTCCTACGTTTGTCAGTACACTCTATGCTGTTCATGCAACAAAGATGTCACCTGACAATGCATTTCTCAGAATATATCCCTGTCGTTAATTGACACATGACTGTATGACAACTCTCGTTTTGGAGGAGAGGAAAGTGAGGCAGAAGGTGAAGAATCCAGGTCTGCTCATCCTTTCCTGCTCTGATTCTGTTGCTCTGACATCTGATTGCTGTGCTCACTCCACATCCTGAATGAATGAGCTTCACGCAACCCATCTATAGTGTTGCCCTTTAAGAATTTCTCTAAACCCATCAGAGGCACCAATGTCCCTTTCTGTCCCCAAGCTTGATATTTTTTCTTTCTGAAATTATGAAATATCTGACACAAACAAAAGAATATGCTATATATAGAGTCACGGGTCACTTAGTGACGGGGATGTTTGAGAGATCTGTCATTAGGCAATGTCTCCGTTGTGTGAACATCATAGAGTGTACTTACACAAACCTAGATGGCACAGCCTATGACGCACCCATATAGTCTAGCCCAGGGATGTTCAATCTTTTGGCTTCCCTGGGCCATATTGGAAGAAGAACTGTCTTGGGCCACACATAAAATACACTAACGATAGCTGATGAGCTAAAAATAATAATAATCACAAAAAAACCCTCTTTTTGTTTTGAGACAGAGCTTTGATCTTGTTGGCCAGGCCGGAGTACAATGGTGCACTCTGGGCTCAATGCAATGGAACCTCTGCCTCTTGGGTTCAAGTGATTCTCCTGCCTCAGCCTCCCAAGTAGCTGGGATTACAGGTGTGCACCACCATGCCCAGATAATTCTGTATTTTTAGTAGAGATGGGGTTTTACCATGTTGGCCAGGCTGGTCTCGAACCCCTAACCTCAAGTGATCCACCTGCTTTGGCCTCCCAAAGTGCTGGGATTACAGGCATGAGCTACCACGCCCAGCCAAAAAATCTCTTTTTTTTTTTTTTTTTTGAGACGGAGTCTTGCTATGTTGCCCAGGCTGGAGTGCAGTGGCACCATCTCGGCTCACTGCAAGCTCTGCCTCCCGGGTTCACGCCATTCTCCTGCCTCAGCTTCCTGAGTAGCTGGGACTACAGGCGTCCGCCACCACGCCTGGCTAATTTTTTGTATTTTTAGTAGAGATGGGGTTTCACCGTGTTAGCCAGGATGGTCTCGATCTCCTGACCTTGTGATCCACCTGCCTCGGCCTCCCAAAGTGTTGGGATTACAGGCATGAGCCACTACGCCCGGCCAAAATCTCATGTTTCAAGAAAGTTTACAAATTTGTGTTGGGCCATGGGTTGGACAAGTTTAGTCTAGCCTATTGCCCCTGGACTCCAAACCTGTACTCCATGTGACTATACTTAACACTGTAGGCACCTGTAACATAATGAGTGTTTGTACACCTAAACATAGGAAACGTAATGTGTGGTGCTAAGACACCAGCTGATGGGAATTTTTTCAGCTCCATTATTATCTTCTGTGACCACTGTCATACATGCAGTCCGTCAATGACTGAAATGTTGTTATGCAGTGCACAACTGTGTATCTGTACATATATCCATGCAGTTATAAAGCCTAGCAAGGAAAGGTACGCCTGGGAACTCATCCCCAAACTTAGGAAAGAAATCATCAGTCATCCAACCGATGGTCTCTTGTGTTCCTAACACTTCCTGCCCCCTTGTGCCCCAGATGGAACCATTGGATTGCATTTTGCCTTTATCATTTCCTCACTTTTTTTTTGGTTTAATCACATACCTATGTATCTCTAAAGACAACATAATTTAGTATTGTTTATCTTTCATTTTTATTAAAATATATGATGCTAATTGTATACTTTCGCAACTTGCTTTTTTTTACTTAACACTATGTTTCTCAGATTTATCCTTGTTGATAAAAAGAAGCTGTCGCGCTAATTCGTTTCTACTGCTGTATGGTACAGTACATCCTACTCAGCGCCCACAGGTTCTTGGAAACTACAACTGTAAGCGAAATGACATACAGCAGGTCCTCAGATAAACATCATTTCCTTCAACAACATTGGTGAGGGAAAAACACTGGTTTTGTTATACGTTGCTCTGCTAAAGTCGCAGCTTCCAAGAACCTATCAATGACATTAAATGAGGACTTAATGTATTCCACAATTTATTTATTCACTTTCTTGTTGATGGATATTTCAATTATTATTATTATTATTTTTTTTTTTTGTGAGATGGAGTCTCGCTCTGTCGCCCAGGCTGGAGTGCAGTGGTGCATTCTTGACTCACTGCAAGCTCCACCTCCCGGGTTCACGCCATTCTCCTGCCTCAGCCTCCCGAGTAGCTGGGACTACAGGCGCCCACCACCACGCCCAGCTAATTTTTTGTATTTTTAGTAGAGATGGGGTTTCACCATGGTCTCGATCTCCTGACCTCGTGATCCACCTGCCTCGGCCTCCCAAACTGCTGGGATTACAGGCGTGAGCCACTGCACCCGGCTTCAATTATTATTTTTAAACCTATTTTGAACAATTGTGCTATGAGCATTTCTGTGCATTAGCCCCTAGCCCACAGGTGTCAGAGTCTGTCAAGGACACTCAGGATGGAGTTGGTGGGCTGTTGGGTTATTGCTGGGTTGCTGAGAGCATATTCAAGTTTAGAAGACAACTTCAAGCTTTTTAAACGTGATTATAACAATCTACACTCCCACTGGAGTGTAGAGAACTCCCACAATCTGAGTTCTCATTATTTCTCAGGCTGCTACCAGAGTTCACATGTAAGCATTCCAGTTCAGTCCTACGCCTGGCTGATTCCTTCTCCCAAATACTTCTTGGATTGTGAACCGCAGAAACAGCACTGGTTTTAGAGCAAGTCCTGGGCTCGATGTCCAGCCCTGATACTTAGTGGGTACATGATATGTGCAGTTATTGAACTTTTCTGGCCCTGTTTCCCATTCTGTAAACCAGGCAGAGTAACTCCCATCTCAAAGGCTGAAGTGAGGAATGAATGAGATAATCTGCATGCAGCACAAAAGCAATGCTTGTGACACCAAGTCCCCAGAAGTGCCCGACTGTCCTGAACGAGGCTACAGGCAGCTCACAGTTGAGAGCCGCCTCCGTGCCACTGCTTCCCCACCAGACCTCGGCCAACCTGTGCTGTGCCTGTCTCCACGCTCCCTGTACACAGCAGCACACCCAACCCCAGAGGCCGCCCCCAGGGCCCACCCACATAGGCACACAGATAGTTATTTGCGGGGTTCCTTCGCACACCAGAATCTCACTAGGTCCTTCTGGCACCTCAGTAACTAAATCCCTTTGGATAGGGTCCGAGGAGGATATCATATATCAAATTCAGCTTTGAAACAATGATCGTCAGGATGAACCAAGGGTGTTTTGATGCTGTGGGTCTTTCATGGACAATTCTATAAACAGCATCGTATCTGATTACTGCCTTTGGTGGGTTTGTTCTGGAGAGGTCCTCTAAATAGAGTGACCCAGAGGAATTCCAGCAAGGGAGCCCATAACCTCTTCCTCTTGCCTTTCCTTTCCTGTCAATCAATTTCTCTTGGCGATCCAATTTTTAAATGTTTTCCTTCTATTTGTAGGACCCCTGAAAAATCTCTTGTCATTTCCATTTTGACTAGTTCATCTTACGTAACTAAAGCACTCATGTCAACAAACATTTAGTGATTCCTATGTTCTGTAAGACACCGTGTTTGATGCTCTGGGTAAAATAAAAAATAAATGAGATGAGGTCCTCAGCCTGTCTCATATCACCGTGCTGACCTGTGCAAACAATTACAGCAGCATCTGGAAGCGCCACATCTGAGGCTCAAAGAGCTGCTCAAAGAGCTCAGATCAAGGTGGTGCATCTGAGTGGGCATGAGAAGGCGAGGTCCTGAACACCGGGTGGACTCTTCCCCTGGAGGAAGGGGAAAGCAGCCCTGCTGAGCACAGTCCTGGGAGTGGCTGCCTCGAAAACTGCTGAATGGCTGAATGACATGGTGGCTCACACCTGTCATCCCAGCACTTTTGGAGGCCAAGGAGGGAGGACTGCTTGAGCCCAGGAGTTTGACAGCAGCCTGGGTGACACAGACAGAGAGACTCCATCTCTACAAATTAAAAAATTTAGACAGGCATGGTGGTGCGTCCCTGTAGTCCTAGTTACTCAGGAGGCTGAGGAGGATCGCCTGAACCCAGGTGTTCAAGGCTTCAGTGAGCTGTGACCACACCACTGCACTCCAGCCTTGGTAACAGAGCAAGACCCTGTCTCTAAAGAAAAGAGAACGGAAATGTCTGACGAGTGGGTTGGTCAAAGGCAGCGAAGTTGTGAAGAACCAGCTAGAGAAACTGTCCTAAGCCCCCAACTCAGCCACCGTCCACTTGCAGTGCGATTCTCCAGTACTTGCTGGTGCTTTCTGAATTTGACACCAAAACTCCAACTTTTATGGTCTAAGTATTGCAGGATTCTAAAATCATAAAGAAATTAACAAAATTTCTTAATTTCTGTAGAGATGATTTCCAAAAACTCATTGATTACCTAAACAAATTTTAATTCCCTTTATAGACCACGTTGATATATAAGGAGTGTTTTCTGGCTAACAAATTCTAGCTACAAAATAATTGTGTTTTTTGATTTTGTGCATAATGTATGGTGCCACAGACCTGATATGCTGAAAGCTGACAGCCCCCAAAATGGGAGCCTGAAAGTCTAAGCTGGGAGAGAAGAAGGATCCACAGAAGCCCTGCCAGAGATCTCAACAGCTAAACACCCACCAGCCATCCAAACAGATGTGCTGGTGGCGGGGTTCCAGAACCGGCTGCTGGCTCTTACCCAGATGCGGGCGCCACACCTACAGATTGCTTCATCTCCTCCTCCCTCCCCAGGGCAAAGTGCTACTGCCAGGGAGGGCTTCCCTGAGCACTAGACTCACAGGAGACACAGTAACAGGTCTGCAGAGGGCTCTGACACATGAAACAGTGCAACATACACAGGACAGCAAACCCACAGCTGCGGGTGGCCGGGGTCTCTGAGGTTTTCTGGATGTAACACACACATCATCTGGTCTGAAGAGGTCCACAGACTCGAAGGGAAGAGGACCCCTCATCTTCTACCTCTGAGTCCCCTGACCTGCCTGCACCTGCCCTGGGCTCAGTGCCCTGCCCTTCCTCTGGAAGAGCATCTCTGGCCTGGTTTCTGGTCAACCCTACACTGCTGCCCATAAGCGAGCCAACTGAGGCCACCGCCTGCACTCTGTCCCCACCAGCACTGTGTTCCCTCCACAGGCACCCACGTCACACACCTATGTGCTGCCACATAGCCCCCTCCCAAAATTCTCAGCAGGCCACACGGTCCCCCGGGCACCACTTATTTCTCTTTCTTTGTTCTCTTCTGCAAAAACACTCCTCCCAAAAGCTCTCCATACTCGCTGTCCACTCCTCTTTCAGCCCTTCCAATCCCTTGGCCCTGCTGACGAGGAGGGCTGTGCACAGCCTCCGTGCTACAGACTCAGGCCCGTCACAGCTGTCTCAGCCCTTGGTCTCGCAGCAGCTGCTATGTCCCTCCACGTGGCCTCTGACTCCTCTGACCCCCCAACTCCTGTTCTCTCCTGATGCCATTTCCTCTTCAGAACACAAGGCCTCCCCAAATCTCCCTAGGCGAGCTCCTGTCTGCATGCCAGCGGCTGCCGGTGCACAGCTCCCTGAGAGGCACACCTGCCACCCACCTCCCACGCCAGTTCTCTACTGTGGCGAGAGGACAGGGCAGGGCCACAGCAGACTGTTTCATCTCCTCCTTCTCCCTGTGCCTCCAGGATTCTCTGCATCAATCCACAGCATGTCCACTCACCCAGCTGCATAGACCACAGACCTAGGAATCATCTCCAACTCATCCCTGTCACACCCCAGAACCAACATGGCAGCAAATCTGCCAGCTCTGCCTTGGAAGCAGTCCCACCACTGACCCCGCCCCATCCTGTCATCTCCCACCTGGATCACCCAGAACCCTCGCTGGCCCTGCTGAGCTGCCACACCTGCCCCCTCCAATAGATTCCAAGCAGCAGCCAGAGTGACCTCCCCGGCTTGGCCACAGTCCTCTGTGACTGGCCACAGCACGGGACTGAAAGAGCCCCATGGGCAGGGCCCACAAAGACGATGGGCGGGGGCTCCCCGCACCCTGCTCCACACAGCTGGCCTGGCTGCTCAGATCCTCGGTGTGCAGGGGCCTCCTGCCTCCAGGGACTCTCTCCAAGGTCTTCTCACACTAGTTGCCTCCTTGCTTCAGGAATCAGCCCAGGCTACCTCCTCAGAGAAGCCTTCCCTGTCATCCTATTAAAGAGACACTTGCGTCTCCTGCGCCTCCCTCTCTGGCTCTGCACCCTCTGACATGTTTATCTGTTCACCACTCTGCACACAGCTCCCTGAGATTACAGATCTGTTCTGCCTTGTTCACAGATATCCCCAGATGAGGAGTACCTGGAGCAGGGCAGAGGTTTGGGGCAAAGCTCCAGCACCGAATGAACAGACACTCCCTGCGTGGATTCATCCAATGTCAGGTGTCAATGTCACCTGTATCTGGTGACCTCATTTTCCCCTCTGGTTAAGACTTCTTCCCTGGGCTCCAGACTGGTCCACAGAACTCTCTTCTGCGACTCCCACACGGCAACGTGACAGACCCGTCAAACCCCCTATGTCCACAGCAGAGGTCCTGATGTCCTGACCTCTGGCCCAGGCTTCCCCAGTCTCCATCTCAGTCAATGGTTTCCCTGGACTCCCGCGGCAGCCTCCCCGCGGCTCCCCTGGACTCCTGCAGTAGCCTCTCCATGGCTCCCCTGGACTCCCGTGCCAGCCAACCTGCGGCTCCCCTGGACCCCTGTGCCAGCCTCCCCGCGGCTCCCCTGGACTCCTGTCATAGCCAGTGCCCTAGTCACTTCTGGCTTCTTGAACATCTAAGCCCTGGCCCAACTGAGGTCTTGGCATACGCTGTTCCCTGAGCCTGGAATGCTCTTCTAGCAGCTCTTCCCAGGCTTCAGCTCAAAGATCACTGCCCTTATAGAGGCCTTTCCTGACCATTCTATCCAAATGCAACATCCTGCCCCAGGCCTAGCGCTCCCTAATGCTTCACCCTGCCCGCTCCTTTACAGCATTGACAGCCTCTACTCTTCTCCTGCTGACCCACAGTCTCTCCCATTGTGTTTGAGGGCAGAGGCCTTGTCTCCTTGGATGCCTCCTTACTTGCTGCCACACCTCCACATGTACATGCCCAGCTAAACAGTTGTGAGGGAAGCACTGCTTCCAGGGAGAGACACACACAATAGTCTACAGCAGAAAGCAAGTCTTTAAGACACAGATGTTAAGAACATTTCCTTTTATTCTGTTAGCCCCCATTTCCCCACGGCTCAATAAAATCTCTCTCCTTCTGAGAAGGGGACACATTTATTTGTTTCTGCATCCTAAAACGGTTCCTGGTGCAGAGGACGCTTTCAATCAATGTTCCCTGAAGACTGCACTGCACAGATGCACTAGGAGAGGTTTACAGAAACTGCTTGGGTCTCCACACAAGAGGTTAAAGGGCCAGGTTTGTTTTTTGGTTTTGATTTTTTTGAGATGGAGTCTCGCTGTCACTCAGGCTGGAGTATAGTGGTGCGGTCTCAGCTCACTGCAACCTTTGTCTCCCGGGTTCAAGCGATTCTCCTGCCTCAGCCTCCTGAGTAGCTGAGATTACAGGCGCCCACCACCACGCCCGGCTAACTTTCGTGTTTTTAGTAGGGAGGAAGTTTCACCATGTTGGCCAGGCTGTTCTTGAACTCCTGACCTCAAGTGATCCGCCCACCTTGGCCTCCCAAAGTGCTGGGATTACAGGCGTGAGCCACTGCACCCGGCCGAGGGCCAGGTTTTAAGAGAGATTGGTGGGAATAGGACCCACAAGATAATTGGTTTTCAATCCCTGTCTTTACACCCTGCCGTCCTTCCAAGACACAGTGCAGTAAGACATTGACAGATGAACCAGGATAAAATGCCAGAGGAGTAAGATACTGGCAGAGGGAACAGAAGAACTAAGATCTGCAGGACCATAAATTCCACTGAGTTCTCCAGGGGCCAATAGGGAGACTGCAGATATAAAAAGGCCAGATTGTTGATGGAATTAAGAAGGTGTTCAGCAGGCTGGGCCTGGTGATTCACATCTGTAATCCCAGCACTTTGGGAGGCCGAGGCAGGTGGATCACCTGAGGTCGGGAGTTTGAGACCAGCCTGACCAACATGGTGAAACCCCATCTCTACTAAAAATACAAAATTAGCTGGGTGTGGTGGCACATGCCTGTAATCCCAGCTAGAACCTGGAACCTGGAACCCATGCCTTCAGGATGTCTTCCCTGACCCTTCAGCTGGACAAGTGTGTCTACACTCACACAGCATCCTGTGTATTTTGGTCCACAGCGGCTGCCGCAATGGTCAACAAGCGTTTTATCTGCGTTTCCATTTCCACAACGGAAGGCTCAGATCTGCCGTGTTTACCATGTCACTGCTGAGCCTGCCACAGTGCACAGGGGTGCATGGTAAACATGTGCTGAATAACGAGTGAGCCCCACGACCCTGAGCCCTCACCAGGCTGTGTGGAGGAGGTGCCTACACAAGAATGGATGGACCAGGCCACCCCTGAGGCTTCTCCGGGCCGACCGTGGCACTTTGAGAGGCAGAGTGGCTGTGCGTGCAGGCTCCTACAGCTCTGCAACAAGAGGAACCCATTCTTCTTGTCCGCCTCTGGGAGGAGAAATCCTAAGCAGGCACAGGGCGCCACCAGGACCCCCAGGCTTAGAGCCACTGTGGGCTTGCGTCCGGCAAAGAGGAGACCTAGGAAACCCCAAAGCACCCTCTACAACAAGGCCCAGCATTTAGGCCAAACAGGAAAACTTATGGAACTTACCTTTTCCTTGGTTGTGTTCCAATTTGCCTTACAGACTTCTCTTCAGTGTAAAAGAGCAGACTTCTTTGCAGAGTAGAGACCAGCAGCACTTTCTGGCTATAATCCAGCTGCACAATGGAAGACGGCTCCTCCAACACCAGCTGGGAGTTACAGAGCCCCTGGCAGAGAAAGTCCGGTTACGCCTCACATCAGCGCCAGGCTAAAGAATGGACCTCCCTTAGGACAAGTCAGTGTCCTTCCTGCGAGCTGTGCTTAGGTCAGCTTGCATCCTACCTAATGTATGCTTTCTCTCTCTGCAGATTCACTCTCAACCCACCACAGAGAGATTATCTGATGGATGGGAAAATAGTCCATACTAACATCTCCCTCATGCTACATCCAGTTTGACAAGAAACATTTTAAAATCTGCATAATTTTTAAAAACATGTCCTCAGTAGATACATTCTTTTTTTTTTTTTTTTTTTTTTTTTTTTGAGACGGAGTCTCGCTCTGTCGCCCAGGCTGGAGTGCAGTGGCCGGATCTCAGCTCACTGCAAGCTCCGCCTCCCGGGTTTACACCATTCTCCTGCCTCAGCCTCCCGAGTAGCTGGGACTACAGGCGCCTGCCACCTCGCCCGGCTAGGTTTTTGTATTTTTTAGTAGAGACGGGGTTTCACCGGGTTAGCCAGGATGGTCTCGATCTGCTGACCTTGTGATCCGCCCGTCTCGGCCTCCCAAAGTGCTGGGATTACAGGCTTGAGCCACCGCGCCCGGCCAGTAGATACATTCTTTACTGTGCACCACAGCAGGCTCAGGGATGACACAGTAAACATGTAGAGAGTTCAAAGAAGCATCCATAAAGATCTAAACAGAAATCTGTTGTACGGTGTGTATTGCTTATTCTATTATAAAACAATGGAATGGAACCTTCTATAAAATTATTGTGACAATAATCAGCTCTGTAAGTTCATATTATAGTCTCCCCTCACAAAGTGCTCAAAGCAGTTTTGAGGACATTATATACTTGTCAACCAAAAGGGTCATAGAAAACAGGAGGTCAGAAGAAATTAAATGATATTAAATATATAAAATGCTATTAACATAAAATGAGATTTTACAAGACCAGCCTAGGCAACATTGTGAGATCCTGTCTCTACAAAAAAAACCATTTTATTAGCTATGTGTATTGGCATGTGTCTGTGATCCCTGCTACTTGGGAGGCTGAGACAGAAGGATCATTTGAGCCCAGAAGTTCAGATTACAGTGAGCTGTGATCATACCACCGCACTCTAGCCCAGGTAACAGAGTGAGACTCTGTCTTTACAAAAACAAACAAACAAAAACAAAAAACATATTTTATATATAAACACAAAATAAAATTCTAGAAGGCATCTGACTGCTAACACAGAGCATATTTCATTGTATTAAAAATCTGATTCTATAAGTTACTCGTATAGAAAAGTGTCATCAGGCTGGGTGCAGTGGCTCACACTTGTAATCCCTATATTTTGGGAGGCTGAGGTGGGTGGATCATTTGAGGTCAGGAGTTCGAGACCAGCCTGGCCAACATTGTGAAACCTCGTCTCTACTAAAAATACAAAATTTAGCTGGGCGAGGTGGCACATGCCTGTAATCCCAGCTACTTGGGAGGCTGAGGCAAGAAAATCACTTGAACCCAGTGGCAAGGGTTGCAGTGAGCCGAGATCACGCCACTGCACTCCAGCGTGGGCAACAGAGCGAGACTCCATCTCAAAAAATATACATATATGAAATACATATATATATTTTTTTCATATATATATGAAATATATATATATGAAATCCAGTATATTTGAAAAGTTTCATCAATTATTTCAGAAATATTGCTGTAACATCACTGACATTTTGTGAGGGAAGCAGGGGGCAGTCATCAGATTTGTCGGTAAAACTTAGAGTAAATTTTGTCCTTTTTTAGGTATATGATTCTATGAATTTTGACAAATTTATAGCCATGTAACCAACACCATAATCAAGATAAAGAAATTTCCATTACATGAAAAGGTTGCAAACTTTTTTTTTAGACAGGTTCTGGCTCTTGGCCCAGGCTGGAGTGCAGTGGTGCAATCTCAGCTCACTGCAATATCCACCTCCAAGGCTCAAGTGATCCTCCAACCTCAGCCTCCAGAGTAGCTGGGATTACAGGTGTGCGCCACCATGCCTGGCTAATTTTTATATGTTTTTTGGTAGAAATGGGGTTTTGCCATGTTGCCCATACTGGTCTCAAACTCCTAGGCTCAAGTGATCATCCTGCCTTGGCCTCCCAAAGTGCTGGAATTACAGGTGTGAGACACCATGCCTGGCCAGAGGATAGGTAGTTTTCTATTCTCCCTTCTGCTGCACACTGAAACACACTCAGTGGTTCTCTCAAGAAAAGCACTTGTGCAACTGTTGCAGCTATGAGCTGAGCCAGCTGCTTTCTTCACAAAACACCATTTTTATTTGAAATGCTGTAATTATTCAAATTTGGGTATTTAGCAGACATTTTCTCAAAAAACAAAAGCCTGTCACTTCAAGGAAAACAAGTAATGGTATTTGTTGCTCTCATGTGAAGATTAGCCATACGAAAACTTGTACCTGTCCCTGTGAACTTGACATGATTCCTTATAGCTAGACTTTCCCGATTACAATGATGTTGATGTTAACAAAGGTTTTTTTTTTTTTTTGATATTGTATTAGAAAATGTACCAGCCGGCACAGTGGCTCACACCTGTAATCCCAGAACTTTGGAAGGCTGCAGTGGGCAGACTGCTTGAGCCCAGATGTTCAAGACCAGCCTGTGCAACATGGCAAAGACCTGTCTCTATAAAAATACAAAAAATCAGCCGGGCATGGTGGCGTGCACCTGTAGTCCCAGCTATTCGGGAGGCCAAGGTGGGAGAATCACCTGAACCTGGGAAGTCGAAGCTCCAGTGAGCCATGATTGCACTACTGCACACCAGCCAGGGTGAGAGGAGTAAGACCATGTCTCAAAAAAAAAAAAAAAAAAAAGTGTCAACATTTGGAAGATCGACACCACTCTGTGAATAGTATTTTCTAAGTGACCAATACATAATGTTACAAAATCCAACATGTGTAAAGTAGATTTTAATGTAACAGAGTAGGAAAAATTCATCCATGTGGTTTCAGATTCCAATTTTTACTAACCTTTAAAGAAACTACCGTTTGTCATTTGTCACTGTAACCCTTAAAGCAACTACCATTTGTCAATATGAGGATATTATTAAAGAATGTCCACAATTATCTGAAAAGGCTATCAAAATACTCCTCCCATTTCCAACTACATGTCTGGGTAAGGCCAGTTTTTCTTTATATACTTCAATGAAAACAATGTATGGCAACAGATTGAACGCAGAAGCCAGTCATCTTCTATTAAGCCAGATCATAAAGAGATTTGTAAAAATATAACTCAATGCCACTCACTCTTGTCACCTGTTTTGAAAACAGAGATATAGAGATATTTTCACAAAATATGTCACTTATGTTCAGATATTATGGATTTATTATTTCAAAGTAAAAATATTTTTAAATGTCAGCCAGGTGCAGTGGCTCACGCCTGTAATCCCAGCACTTTGGGAGGCTGAGATGGGAGGATCACAAGGTCAGGAGAGCGAGACCATCCGGTGAAGCACCGTTTCTACAAAAAATACAAAAAATTAGACGGGCATGCTGGCGGTTGCCTGTAGTCCCAGCTACTCAGGAGGCTGAGGCGTGAGAATCGCTTGAACCCGGGAGGCGGAGGTTGCAGTGAGCTGAGATTGTGCCACTGCACTCCAGCCTGGGCAACACAGCGAGACTCCATCTCAAAAAAATATATACATTTTAAAATTTATCAGTTTTAACTTCTAACACGGTGTACTTGGTAGAGATAACCTATATAAACAAAAATGCTTTGGGGTCCTCTTTCTAAGAGTATAAAGGGATCCTATGACTACAAAGCTTAAAAACTACTACTAGAGAATATTTGTAATAGGTCAGTCTTGGATCAGAGGGACTGAAAGTCATGCAGCTAATAATTGCTGAATTCTTGGCCGGGCATGGTGGCTCATGGCTGTAATCCCAGCACTTTGGGAGGCCAAGGTGGGCAGATCACCTGAGGTCAGGAGTTCAAGACCAGCCTGACCAACACGGTGAAACCCCATCTCTACACAAATAGAAAAATTAGTCAGGCATGATGGCAGGTCCCTGTAATCCCAGCTACGCAGGAGGCTGAGGCAGTAGAATTGCTTGAATCCGGGAGGCAGAGGTTGTAACGAGCCGAGATCGCGCCACTGCACTCCAGCCTGGGTGACAAGAGCGAGACTCCGTCTCAAGAAAAAAAAAAAAAAAAAATTGCTGAATTCTGACAGTGTTCTAGGAATGAAGGTTACAAATAAGAAAAAGAAAGGACTGTGCCACCAAGGAGTTCAGTTTGGTTGCAGACACATGACAAAACAAATAAAACCCAGCAGATCATAAAGCCACACATGCAGTGGAAAAGGCACGGGCGTCGAAGCAGAACCTGGGTTTGAAAGCAAGCCCTGTGACGTGCAAGCCTGCAACCCTGGGCTAGTTCCTGGATCTCTTGGAGCTCCAGCTTCTTCATCTTCACCGTACTGCCACCTAACCTTCTCCTCTGCCACTTCCTGTCACATGAGGTCATCTCACACAGGCCAGGTGGCTGGCAGAGAGTCCTCCATCCATTGAAATCACTGACTTGTCCACAGTTAGGATTCAGAAGTGCTTGGCATCACTCCTACTAACCTTTCAGGAAGTAGGAATGATAATAGCTTCTTTTCCAAGTAGGAGTAATACACAACAGTGGAATGAAAAAAGTGAATGTTCCAGTAGGCCAACTCCTTAGTCTTAGAAGTGGAAGCTTATAAAACATAAGTCTATAAAAGTAAATGTTACAAATAACAATTGAGATTATAAAGGGACAATGTTCAAGAATACAAACTGAATAAAAATACAATTATAAATATAGTTTTTCCAAATGTAAGAAGGCAAGAGCCAACAGGATTTCTGAAAATAATTTTACCTGGTCTAGATCCAGAGAGGAATAAACAATTTTGCCTTTGTCATCTCCAGAGAACAGTTTCATTCCATTGGGGCTCCAAGCCAGAGCTGTAATGCTGTTTTTGTGAATACCAGTGACATCAAATCTCCGAAGCTATGAACAAGGGATAAAAATAAACACAAGAAAAAGGAAAGGATAAATGCTGTGAGCTGGGGCTACATGGAAAAGGTCTACAATCGCTCCTAGTTATGGAAGAGCTGGTTTTGCAATCTCCTTTTCCAAGCAGAACCCTGCACAAGGTTCCATCCCTCTAGTCACCCTGAACGCCCACAGAGAACATACCTTGAGGATATTAAGCAAACATGAAATGACCCACCTGTACTTTATGCCAAGTGTTCAATTCGGCACAAAAATGTTCTCCAATTATAAACAGCACTGTGTTAAGCTTCTCTGAGCATAATTTTTTTTTTTTTTGAGACGGAGTCTCACTCCATCAGGCTGGAGTGCAGTAGCGTGTTGCAATCTCGGCTCACTGCGACCTCTGCCTCCCGGGTTCAAGTAATTCTCCTGCCTCAGCCTCCCGAGTAGCTGGGACTACAGGCACACACCACCACGCCAAGCTAATTTTTGTATTTTTTTTCTTTTTTTTTTTTTTTGAGACGGAGTCTTGCTTGTCGCCCAGGCTGGAGTGCAGTGGCGCGATCTCGGCTCACTACAAGCTCCGTCTCCCAGGTTCACGCCATTCTCCTGCCTCAGCCTCCCGAGTAGCTGGAACTACAGGTGCCCGCCACCACACCTGGCTAATTTTTTGTATTTTTTAGTAGAGATGGGGTTTCACCGTGTTAGCCAGGATAGTCTCGATCTCCTGACCTCGTGATCCGCCCACCTCAGCCTCCCAAAGTGCTGGGATTACAGGCGTGAGCCACCGCGCCTGGCCAAGTTTTGTATTTTTAGTAGAGACGGGGTTTCACCATGTTAGCCAGGATGGTCTTGATCTCTTGACCTCATGATCAGCCCGCCTTGGCCTTCCAAATTACTGGGATTACAGGTGTGAGCCACTGTGCCTGGCTTTCTCTGAGCATAAACTTTCTAAGCAGATGAGGATTTCTCATTTTAAAAATCCATGAGGAATTTACCAAGAAGTTAACACGTGTTCAGATCATGAGTACTCACCTGTTTATTTCTTCCTGGCAATGAAGACACAAGTTGAAAAACTGCAACCCTGCCAGAGGCTGTGCCTGCTGCCACCAGGTCATCAAAGCAGCTCAGCAGCTTCACCACAGTGATAGATTCCGTCTTCCCCTGGGGAAACGTTGAAAACAAATGAATCTGTAACTATGCAGGCTTTGAAAATGTAAAACAAGGAGGACATTACCAACGAGTGAAAAACTTCATCAGGCTGCAGCCCATACATATTCTTGATTAAAAAGGTACGCAAGTCAGAAATTACGTCTGTTGAAAAAAAAAACACAAACAGGGCTGGGCACGGTGGATCACACCTGTAATCCCAGCACTTTGGGAGGCCAAGGCAAGCAGATTACCTGCGGTCAGCAGTTCGAGACGTCTGGCCAACATGGTGAAACCCTCTCTCTACTAAAAACACAAAAATTAGCTGGGCATGGTGGCAGATGCCTGTAATCCCAGCTATTTGGGAGGCTGAGGCAGGGAGAATCACTTGAACCCAGGAGGTGAAGGTTGCAGTGAGCCAAGATCATGCCATTGCATCCAGCCTGGGCGACAGAGCAAGACTCTGTCTCAAAAAAACAATAAACAACAAAAAACCAGAAAACAAATATACCTCGGCAGGACGGCAGTGGTGCAATCACAGTTCACTGCAGCCTTGACCTCCCAGGCTCAAGCGATCCTCCCGCCTCAGCCTCCCAAGTAGCTGGGACTACAGACGTGTGCCCCACACCCAGCTAATTTTTAAATTTTTTTGTAGAGACAAGGTCTCACTATATTGCCCAGGCTGGTCTCGGTCTCCTGGGCACAAGGAATCCTCCTGCCTTGGCCTCCCAAAGTGCTGGGATTACAGACATGAGCCACTGCACCCTGCCCTCATCCCCCAATTTTTATTTTTATTTTTGAGATGGAATCTCACTCTGTTGCCCAGGCTGGAGTACAGTGGCACAATCTTGGCTCGCTGCAACCTCCACCTCCTGGGTTCAAGTGATTCTCCTGCCTCAGCCTCCCGAGTAGCTGGGACCACAGGCGCCCACCACCAAGTCTCGCTATTTTTTTTTTTTTTTGTATTTTTAGTAGAGATGGGGTTTCACCTTGTTGGCCAGGATGCTCTTGATCTCCTGACCTCGTGATCTGCCCACCTCAGCCTCCCAAAGTGCTGGGATTACAGGCGTGGGCCACCATACCCAGCCCTCATCCCCCAATTTTTTAATGTTAAAATACACCTAATATAAAATTACCAGTATCCCTTTTTAAAGTATACATTTCAGTGGTATTCAATACATTCATAATGCTCTGCAATCACCACCATCATCCATCTCCAGGACTACTGAATCTTGTAAAACTGAAACCGACCCTATTAAACAACAATTCCCCATTCATCCCTCTCCCCAGCCCCTGGCAACTACCATTCTACTTTCTGTCTTTATGATTTTTACTACCCTTTTTTTTTAAAAAAAAAACTCTTCAAATTCCTTTTACCGTGATTTTGACTACTCTAAATACCTCATATAAATGGAACCATACAGTATTTGTCCTTTTTCTGATTGGCTTATCTCCTTCATACAGTATATTCAAGGTTCATCCGTGTTATAGCACATATCAGAACTCCTTCCTTTTTAAGACTTAGTAATATTCTCTTGTATGTACATACTACGTTTTGTTTCTCCATTCATCCGTTGATGGACATACAAGGGTTGCTTCTCCATTTTAACTGTGAATAAGGCTTCTAGGAATATGAGCGTACAAACATCTCTTTGAGATACTGCTTTGAATTATCTTGGGTACACACCCTACCCAGGACTGAATTTTGGTATCATATGGTAATTCTATTTTTAGTTTTTTGAGCAACCACCATACTGTTTTCTAGTAGTGGCTGCATCATCTCCTATTCCTACGAACAATGCACCAGGGTTCTGATTTCTCACATCCTTACCAACCCTTGTTATTTCCATTTTTTTTGACAGTAGCCATCCTAATGGGTGTGGGGTATAGTTTTGACATGCATTGCCCTGATAATTAGTGATGTTCATTCTTCATGTGCTTATTGGCCATTTGTTTACCTTCTCTGGGGAAACATCTATTCAAGTCCTTTGTCCATTTTTGAATTGGGTTTTTTCATTGTTGAATTTTTTGTTTGTCTGTTTTTGAGATGGAGCCTCACTCTGTAGCCCAGGCTGGTGTGCAATGGCACGATCTTGGCTCACTGCAACCTCCACCTCCCAGGTTCAAGCAATTCTCATGCCTCAGCCTCCCAAGTAGCTGGGATTACAGGTGTGAGCCACCGCGCCTGGTCTCATTGTTGAGTTTTGAGTTCCCTATATATCCTGAATATTAATCCCTTAACAGATACATGATTTCCAAATATTTTCTCCCATTCGGTGGGCTGCCTTTTTACTCTGTTGATAGTGTTTTCGATGTATAAAAATGTTTAAATTTTCATGAAGTACAATTTGTCTATTTTTCCATGTTGCTTATGCCTTGATGTTATATCCAATAAATCATTGTCAAATCCAATGTTGTGAAGATTTTGTCCTATGTTTTCTTCTAAAAGTTTCATAGTTTTAGTTCTTACATTTAGGTCTTTAATTCATTTTGAGTTTTTTTTTTTTAAAGACAGGGTCCCCCTCTCTTGCCCAGGCTGGAGTACAGTGACACAATCTTGACTCACTGCAACCTCCAGCTCCCGGGTTCAAATGATTCTCATGCCTCAGCCTCCAGAGTAGCTGGGACTATAGGCATGCATCACCACACCTGGCTAATTTTTTGTATTTTTAGTAGAGACAGAGTTTCCCCATGTTGGCCAGGCTGATCTCAAACTCCTGGCCTCAAGTGATCCGCCTGCCTCAGCCTCCCAAGTGCTGGGATTACAGGTGTGAGCCACCAGGCCCAGCCATTTTGAGTTAATTTTTGAATGTGGTATTAGATAAGGGTCCAACTTCATTCTTTTGCATGTTAATATCCAGTTTCCCCTATACCATTTGTTGAAAAGACTGTCCCTGTGGAACAATCTTCATGTCCTTATTAAAAATCACTTGACTGGGCCAGGTACGGTGGCTCACACCTGTAATCCCAGCACTTTGGGAGGCTGATGCAGGCCAATCACTTGAGGTCAGGAGTTCAAGACCAGCCTGTTAACAGGAAATCCTGTCTCTACTAAAAATATACAAATTAGCCAGGTGTGATGCCACACGCCTGTAGTCCCAGCTACTTGGGAGGCTGAGGCAGGAGAATCATTTGAACCCAGGAGGTGGAGGTTGCAGTGAGTGGAGATCATGCCACTGCACTGCAGCCTGGGCAACAGAGTAAGAGTCCGTCTCAAAAAAAAAAAAAAAAAAATTCACTTGACTGTATAAGAGGATTTATTTCTGGGCTATTGATTTCATTGGTCTCTATGTCTATTTTTATGTATCACTCTGTTTTCTTTTTTTTCTTCTTATGTCTTCATACCACAGCCAAGTCCAATATACTGTTTTAATGACTGCATTTTTGTAGTAAGTTTTAAGTTCAGGAAGTACGAGATCTCCAGCTTTGTTCTTTTTCAGGTTTGTTGGGGCTTTTCAGGGTCTCCTGAGATCCCGTATGAATCTCAGAATAAATTTTTGTATTCTAAAACTCCCAAGTCAAAAAACGTCCTTGGGAGTTTGATAGAAATTGTACTGAATTAACTTATAAATCACTTTGGGTGGTATGGACAGCTTAACAATATTAAGTCAGGCTAGGCGGGGTGGCTCATGCCTGTAATCTCACAATTTTGGGAGGCCAAGGCAGGAGGATCACTTGAGCCCAGGCGTTCAAGACCAGCCTGAGCAACATAGTGAGATCCCATCTCTACAAAAAAATTAAAAAATAAAAATAAAAAAAATAAAAAAGCCAGGCATAGTGGTGCATGCCTGTAGTCCTAGGTACTTGGGAGTCTGAGGTGGGAGGATCACTTGAGCCTAGGAGATTGAGGCTGCAGTGAGCCGTGATTGTGCCACTGCACTCCAGCCTAGGTGACAGAGCAAGACCTTGTCTCAAAAAACAAACACACAATGTTAAAGTCTTCCAATCTCTCAACATATAATATGTTTCTATTTATCTATGTCTTTAATTTCTTTCAGCAATGTTTCATGTTTCATTGTACGAGTCTTTCACCTCTTTATTCTTTTTAATGTCATTTTAAGTGGAATTTTCCCCTTAATTTCTTTTTCATATTATTCACTCTTGGTGTTTAGAAATGCAACTGATTTTTGTGCATTGACTTTGTATGCTGCTACTATGCCAGTTTCATGCATTAGTTCAAACAATTTTTTGTGGAATCTTTAGGGTTTCTACATACAAGATCATGTCATCTGCAAACAGAGATACTTTTACTTCTTCCTTCCTGATTTTGAAGCCTCTTAATTTCTTTTTCTTGGCTAATGACTCTGGCTAAAATTTCCAGCACTGTGTTGAATTGAAGTGACAAAAGCATGCATTTTGCCTTGTTTCTGATCTTAGAGGAAAAGCTTTCCGTTTTTTTACCATTAAGTATAATTGTTCACTGTTTTTCATATACAGCTTTTATTATGTTGGGGTAGTTTCTATCCCAGTTTGTTGAGTGTTTTTACCATAAAAGGGTGTTGAATTTTGTCAAACGCTTTTTATGCACCAGTGGAGTTGACCATGTGGTTTTGTCCCTCATTTTGTTAAAACAGTGTATTCGGGCCGGGCGCGGTGGCTCAAGCCTGTAATCCCAGCACTTTGGGAGGCCGAGACGGGCGGATCACGAGGTCAGGAGATCGAGACCATCCTGGCTAACCCGGTGAAACCCCGTCTCTACTAAAAAATACAAAAAAATAGCCGGGCGAGGTGGCGAGCGTCTGTAGTCCCAGCTACTCAGGAGGCTGAGGCAGGAGAATGGCGGGAACCCGGGAGGCGGAGCTTGCAGTGAGCCGAGATCCGGCCACTGCACTCCAGGCTGGGCGACAGAGCGAGACTCCGTCTCAAAAAAAAAAAAACAAAAAACAAAAAACAGTGTATTCGGTTTTATAAGGTTCAAAAGACTTTCATATGTTGAACCGTCTTTGCATTCCAGGAATATATCCCACTTTGGTCATGGTGTATAATCCTTTTAATATGCTGCTGAATTTGATTTGCTAGCATTTTCTTGAAGATTTTTGCATCAGTGTTCATGAGGGATACTGATGTGTACTTTTCTTGTGGTATCTTTTCTAGTTTTGGTATCAGCATAATTCTAGCCTCACAGAGTGAATTCAGAAGTATTCCCTCCTCTTCAACTGTTTGGAAAAATTTGAGAAGAAATAGTGTTAGTTCCTTAAATGCTTGGTTAAATTCACTGCTGAAGCCATCGTGTCTAAGGCTTTTCTTTACAAGGAGATAACTGATTCTGATTCTATCCTCTTACTAGTTACAGATCTACTCAGGTTTTCTATTTTTTCATAGTTTAGTCTCAGTAGGTTTTGTGTTTCTAGGGGTTTGTCCATTTCATCTAGGTTATCCAATTTGTTGGTATTCAACAGATCACCATCCTGTCATAATCCTTTTTGTTTGTTGAATCAATAGTAAGGGTCTACTTTGTTTCTGGTTTTAATCATTTGTGTCTTCTCTCATTTCTTCTTGATCAATCTGGCTAAAGGTTTGTCAATTTTGTTGAACTTTACAAAAATTCAACTTTTGGTTTCACTGATTTTCTCTATTGTTTTCTAGTCCCTATTTCCTTTCTGTCTGTTCTAAGCTTATTATTTCCTTCCTTCTGCTAGTTTTGGGTTTAGTTTTTCTTCCTTTCTAGTTCCTTAAATTGTAAAGTTTAGGTTGTTGATTTGAGATTTTTCTTATTTTTTAATGTATATATTTAAAGCTATAAATTTCCCCCTCAGCATTATTTTCACTGTCTCATAAATTTTGGTATGCGTGTTTTTGTTGTAATTCGTCTTTAAGTATTTTTAAATTTCCCTTGTAATTTCTTTATTTACCCATTGGTTGACTGAGAGTATATGGTTAATTTGCACAAATTTGCGGATTCTCCAATTTTCCTTTTGCTACTGATTTCTAACTTTATCCTGTTGTGGTTGCAATAAGAAGATACTTTGTATATCTTTTAAAATCTACTGACACTTAATCTGTGGCTTAACATATGGTCTATCCTGGAAAACATCCCATGTACATTTGAGACAATGTATGCTATTGTCATTGGGTAGAGTGTTCTATAAATGTCTGTTATATCTAGTTGATTTATCATGTATAGTTTATTTTTTTATCCATTATTGATAGTGGGATATTAAAGTTTCCAACTTTTATTGTAGAACTGTCTATTTCTTCCTGCAATTCTGTAACTCTTTTTGTCTGACAGTAGAATAGCCACCCGATCTCTTTTCATTACTATTTGCATGGAATATCTTTTTCTATTCTTTCACCAGCAACATTTGGATCTAAAGTGAGTCTTTTTTTTTTTTTTTTTTTTGAGATGGAGTCTTGCTCTGTCGCCCAGGCTGGAGTGGAGTGCACTGGCACGATCTCGGCTCACTGCAAGCTCCGCCTCCCGGGTTCATGCCATTCTCCTGCCTCAACCTCCTGAGTAGCTGGGACTGACTACAGGCACCCGCCACCAAGCGTGGCTAATTTTTTTTGTATTTTTTAGTAGAGACGAGGTTCCACCGTGTTAACCAGGATGGTCTCGATATCCTGACCTTGTGATCCGCTGGCCTCAGCCTCCCAAAGTGCTGGGATTACAGGCGTGAGCCACCGTGCCTGGCCGTGAGTCTCTTATATATAGCACATAGTAGGATTTTTTGTTTTGTTTTTTTTGAGATGGAGTTTTGCTCTTGTTGCCCAGGCTGGAGTGCAATGGTTCTATCTCAGCTCACTACAACCTCCGTCTCCCAGGTTCAAGTGATTCTCCTGCCTCAGCCTCCTGGGTAGCTGCGATTACAGGCATGCACCACCACGCCCAGCTAACTTTTGTATTTTTAGTAGAGAAGGGGTTTCACCATGTTACCCAGGCTGGTCTCAAACTCCTCACCTCAGGTGATCCACCTGCCTTGGCCTCCCAAAGTGCTGGGATTACAGGTATGAGCCACTGTGCCCAGCCTGGATTGATTTTAAAATCCATTTTGACAACCTTTGTCTTTTGATTGGAGAGTTTAATTCATTTACATTTAAGGTAATTAACCGAAAAAGTGGGACTTATTTCTATCATTTTGTTCCTTTTGTTTATTTATTTGAGACGAGTCTCACTCTGTCGCCCAGGCTGGAGTGCAGCAGCATGACCTTGGCTCACTGCAACCTCTGTCTCCTGGGTTCAAGCAATTCTCTGCTTCAGCCTCCCGGGTGGCTAGGATTACAGGTGGCTGCCACTACACCTGGCTAATTTTTCTGTTTTTTAAGTAGAGATGGGGTTTCACCATCTTGGCCAGGCTGGTCTTGAACTCCTGACCTCGTGATCCACCTGCTTCAGCCTCCCAAAGTGCTGGGGTTACAGGCATGAGTCACTGTGCCCAGCCTGTCATTTTGTTGCTTTGTATATGCCTTAAGGTTTTTGTCCCTAGTTTCCTGCATTAGTGTCTACTCCTGTGTTTAGCTGATTTTTTGGGGAACATTAAAATATTTAAATTCCTTTCTCATGTCCTTTTGCGTATATTCTACAGTGATTTTCTCTGTCATTACCATGGGGACTACATTTAACATCCTAAAGTTATAACACTAATTTAAATTTCTATCAGCTTAATTTCAGTAACACAGAAAAACTCCACTCCATTACAGCTTGGTCCTCAACCTTTTTGTTTACTAATACCACAAAATTATACCTTTACAAATTGTGTGCCCCAAACCATAAAGTAAATAATTATTTTAAATTCTTTAGAAATTCTTTTACCAAAAAAATTACTTTAAATTATGTAGAAAACAAAATGTGGGCTGGGCACAGTGGCTCACGCCTTTAATCCCAGCACTTTGGGAGGCCAAGGCGGGTGGATCAACTGAGGTCGGGAGTTTGACACCAGCCCAACCAAAATGGAGAAACCCCATCTCTACTAAAAATACAAAAATTAGCCAGGAGTGGTGGCACACACCTGTAATCCCAGCTACCTGGCAGGCTGAGGCACAAGAATCACTTGAACCTGGGAGGTGGAGGTGGCAGTGAGACAGTATCGCACCACTGTACTCAGCCTGGGTGACGGAGTGAGACTCCTTCTCAAAAAAAAAAAAAGAAAAAAAGAAAAAAGAAAAGAAAATGTAGATTTACAAACCAACATTACAATACTAGCTTTTAGACTAATTTAAAAAAAATTTTAGTCTCTTAAATTATGTAGAAAACAAAAATGCAATTATAAACCACTGTCACAGTAATATTAGCTTTTATAATTGCACATATCCTTCACTTTTGAGATCTTCAGATCTTCATTTCTTTTTCTTTTCGTTTCTTTTTTTTTTTTTTTTTTTTTTTTTGAGACAGAGTCTTGCTCTGTTGCCAGGCTGGAGCGCAATGGCCGGATCTCAGTTCACTGCAACCTCCACCTCCCGGGTTCAAGTGATTCTCCTGCCTCAGCCTCCTGAGTAGCTGGGACTACAGGCACAAACCACCACACTTAGGTACTTTTTGTATTTTTAGTAGAGATGGGGTTTCACCATATTGGCCAAGATGGTCTCGATCTCTTGACCTCATGATCCACCCGCCTCAGCCTCCCAAAGTGATGGGATTACAGGTGTGAGCCACCACACCCGGCCGAGATCTTCATTTCTTTATACGGCTTTGAGTAACTGTTTAATATCCTTTAATTTCCCTCTGCAGGACTCACTTGAGTATTTCTTGCGGGGCAGGTCTTGTGGCTAATGAACTCCCTCCATTTTTGTTCACCTGGTAATATCTTAATTTCTTTCTCAGTTCTGAAGGACAGTGTTGCTGGATATTAGATGCTTAGTTGACAGGTTCTTTTTTTTTTTTTTAACACTCTGAATATATCAGCCCACTGTATTCTGACCTCCAAACTTTTTTTATTTGTTTGTTTGTTTTTTGAGACAGATTTTTGCTCTGTCATCCAGGCTGGAGTGCAGTGGCCTGATCTCAGCTCACTGCAACCTCTGCCTCCCAGGTTCACATGATTCTTGTGCCTCAGGCACCCAGATGGCTAGGATTACAGGCACATGCGCCACCATGCCTGGCTAATTTTTGTATTTTTAGAGACAGAGTTTCACCATGTTGGCCAGGCTAGTCTCAAACTCCTGGCCTCAAGAGATCCACCTGCCTCGGCCTCCCAAAGTGCTGGGATTATGGATGTGAGCCACTGCACCTGGCCCCTCCAAAGTTTTTGATGAGAAATCTGCTTATAATCTTACTGGGTATCCCTTGTATATGATGAGGCATTTCTCTCTTCTCTGAAGTTTTTTTAGTCAGCTTCCTCAGTTTGAATCCTTTCTTGAGACAGGGTCTCATGCTGTAGGCCAGGCTGGAGTACAGGGCCTCAATTATATCTCACTGCAGCCTCAACCTTCCAGGCTCAAGCAGTTTTCCCACCGTAGCCTCCCGAGGACCTGAGACTACAGGCACATGCCACCTTGCCCGACTAATTTTTTTGATTTTTAGCAGAGATGAGGTCTTACTATATTGCCCAGGCTGAGCTCGAACTCAAGTGATCCTCCTGCCTTGTCCTCCCAAAGTGCTGGGATTCCAGGTGTGAGCCACTGAACCCAGCCCAAAGGTTCTTTGATTTTCACTTTTGGGAGTTTGACTGTAATGTATCTTGCTGTGGGTGTCCTTGAATTCATCTTATTTGGAGTTCATTTAACTTCCTGGATGTTTATATCCATGTCTCTTGTCAAATCAGGGAAGCTTCCAGATACTTTCATTTCTTTCTATAACTCCAAGAAAACATGTTAGTCTGTTTGATGATGTTCCACAGGTCCCTTAGGCTCTGTTTATGTTTCTTCAAACATTTTTCTGTTTCTCAGACTTGATAATTTTAATATCTTATCTTCAAATTCACTGATTCTTTCTTCTGCTTGCTCAAATCCGCCTTTGAATCCCTCCAGTGAATTTCTCATTTCAGTTATTGTATTTCTCAGTTCCAGAATTATTTTCAGTTTCTTTTTAGGGTTTCTCTTTATTTATATTTACATTTTATTCATACACTGTTTTCCTTTTTCTTTTCTTTCCTTTTTTTTTTTTTTTTTTGGAGACAGAATCTCTCTCTGTTGCCCAGGCTGGAGTGCAGTGGCATGATCTTGGCTCACTGCAACCTCCATCTCCCAAGTACAAGTGATTCTCCTGCCTCAGCCCCCCGAGTAGCTGGGACTACAGGCTTATGCCACCACGCCCAGCTAATTTTTGTCTTTTTTACTAGAGATGACCCAGGTTTCAACATGTTGGCCACGCTGGTCTTGAACTCCTGCCCTCAAGTGATCTGCCTGCCTCAGCCTTCCAAAATGCTGGTATTACAGGCGTAAGCCACCACATCCAGCCTTCATATACTGTTTTACCTTTCTCCACATCTTATTTATTTATTTATTTATTTATTTATTTAGAGAAGGAGTCTCACTCTGTTGCCCAGGCTAGAGTGCAATGGCACAATCTTGGCTCACTGCAACCTCCACCTCCCAGGTTCAAGAGATTCTCCTGCCTCAGCCTCCCAAGTAGCTGAGATTACCAGTGAGCGCCACCACACCTGGCTAGTTTTTGATTTTTAGTAGAGACAGGGTTTCACCATCTTGGCCAGGTTGGTCTCATCTTGGCAAGACTGGTCTCAAACTCCTGACCTCAAGTGATCCACCTGCCTCGGCCTCCCAAATGCTGGGTTTACAGGCATGAGCCACCACGCCCAGCCCTACATCTTCTTTAGTTGTTTGAGTACCTTTAAGACAGTTGTTTTAAAATCTTTTTCTAGTAGGTCTACTATGTGGTCTCAGGAACAGTTTCAGTTGGTTTCTTTCTTTCCTTGGAAGAGCATACTTTCCTGTTTCTTTGTGTGCCTCGTGATTTCTTTTGTTGAAAACTGAACATGTGAATCTAATAATGTGGTAATTCAGCAAATCAGATCCTCCCCTTTCCAAGTTTACTGGGTTTTGTTATTCTGTGTGTGCGTGTGTGTGTGTGTGAGATTCTTTCTGATTACTGTAGGCCGTCTGTGCCAAAGATCAGTCTCAGGTATAAACTTAGGTCTTTTCTCAGGTCTTTTCTGTGCCTATACCTTTTCCTAGGCATGCACAGTCACTTCTTAATTCTCCCCCTTAATGCAGTTGCTTTTCAATGTCGTATTCTCTAATATCTAGCTCCCAAATGGGGGGAAAAAAAAAAGTGAAGCAAGGGAGCAGGACAATTAGCACTTTAAATCCCCTGGAAGTCTTGTTAATTGGAGGGGGGAGAACTTGCAATAACGAGGGAGGTGTAATGACAGTGGCCACCCGTCTCTTTGTCTGCACCTCTATGATTAGAAGTAGCAATCAGCAGTCAGAGCACAGACCCCAAATATTTAGAGGACAGGATGCTTTTTGCCTATTCTGGCTCCCACAAGCTATGTGCAAGCTCTAGGAATATCCCCAGAGCTGCCTTCCACAGAACTGGGGTTGGGGAGTGCATAGCTGCTACTGTGCTAAGAGTTGAAACTGACCGAAATTAACCACAATTTGCCATCCAGGCAAGAAGCTGTAAGCCTCAATAGACTTCGGAGTTCCAGAATAGTTACATCAGACAGATCCTGCCAGTACAACTGATGTCTAGGTGTGGAGACATATTACTGGTGCTTCCTCTTCCACCATTTTCCCAAATACTCTCCTTCCTTTCTAGGTTTTTAACCTTTGAAATGAAAACACAAAAACAAATACAAAAACAAAAGCATCCCACCTCATTTCTTTTTTTTTTTTTTTTNAAAAACAGGAATCTAGAGTCACAAGAACTGTCCCAGATTCAAGTTCTACTTTATTCTACCTGATCAACAGGGACAATTCATGAAGTGAACACTTGTTATCCATAATCCACCTGCCCCACAGGTTTGCTGAGAGGATTATAAGACGATACATCTAAATACGACTTATAAACTAATTCCTACCATGTTTTGGTTTTCAGATCAATAATCCTATTAAAGCTTAATATGTTGGTTTATTTTATTTTATTTTTTTGAGACAGTCTTGCTCTGTCGCCCAGGCTGGAGTGCAATGGCGTGATCTCGGCTCACTGCAACTTCTGCCTCCTGGGTTCAAGCAATTCTCCTGCCTCAGCCTCCCGAGTAGCTGGGATTACAGGCAGATGCCACCACACCCAGCTAATTTTTGTATTTTTAATAGAGACGGGGTTTCACCATGTTGGTCAGGCTAGTCTCAAACTCCTGACCTTGTGGTCCTCCTGCCTCAGTCTACCAAAGTGCTGGGATTACAGGCGTGAGCCACCGTGCCTGGCCCAATATGTTGGTTTATTAAAAAGCACATGTATAAGCATTGCTCACAGATGTTCAGGCTTCTAGTCTGAGTGATCTTTTTTATTTTGAAAGTATTCATTCAGAAAAATCACACAACTGTTTTGACCTTGCTAAGATATATGGCGATATCGGCCGGGCGCGGTGGCTCAAGCCTGTAATCCCAGCACTTTGGGAGGCCGAGACCGGCGGATCACGAGGTCAGGAGATTGAGACCATCCTGGCTAACATGGTGAAACCCCGTCTCTACTAAAAAATACAAAAAACTAGCCGGGCGAGGTGGCGGGCGCCTGTAGTCCCAGCTACTCGGGAGGCTGAGGCAGGAGAATGGCGTGAACCCGGGAGGCGGAGCTTGCAGTGAGCTGAGATCCGGCCACTGCACTCCAGCCTGGGCGACAGAGCGAGACTCCGTCTAAAAAAAAAAAAAAAAAAGAAAAAGATATATGGCGATATCTTCAGTAAACCATTTTAATCTTCAACATAGTAATTTATATAGTAATCAATCTGCCATATATGTAAGAAACAAATATACCTCCTTGCTCTGGGTACCAAGTGAGCTGCTATAGAAATACAAAATAAAGTAGGTCACAGTCCCAGGCCTCTTAAAGCTTAGCTGTTGCACCGCGACAGGCACATGAAAAGCCGCCTACAGTGAGTGGAGGTGGTAATGAAGGAGCTCACTTTCATCTAGTACTTTAAAGCTTTCAGGGTATTTTCATGGACTATAAATATATCTAGTGTCAGATCGTGATCTAGGTTAAGAGATTTGGATCTTAAGCTACAGTAAGAAAAAGGGAGATCCCTTGAAGATTTCTGATTTTGCCAGTGTATCAGTCAGAGGCATTTCTGACAAACACGATTAGGAGCAAGACGGAGGAAGGAGGGAGTGGGGCAAGTCAGGAAGCTGCTGGGAGTGTTTCACAATAGCCCAGGCTGAGGTAAGTAAGGGCCCAGTCTAGAAAAGTGGTAAACAGAACAGGCATGAGGGCAGTGAAACCTTGATGAAGACAGACTCCATCGAGACTTTGAGAAGGATAACAGCAACAAAGAAAACAGGACAGCAGCTTGTCTTTGTTTTTCTGTGCCAGGTAATGTGTTAAGCACTTTAAACGTATAATTGGATCCTCAAACAACTTTCTGTAAGGGAAGGTGCTGTAGTTATTCACATTTTACAAATATGGGACTGAGCTCCAGATAAGTTATTTGTTTTTTTGTTTGTTTGTTTTGAGACAGGGTCTCGCTCTGTCACCCAGGCTGAGTGCAGTGGCCTGATCATGACTCACTGCAGCCTTGACCTCTCAGGCTCAAGTGATCCTCCCACCTCAGCCCCCACAAGTAGCTGGGAATACAAGTGTGTGCCACCACACCCAGCTAATTTTTTTATTTGTTGTAGAGACAGGGTCTTGCTATGTTGCCCAGGCTGGTCTCAAAGTCCCTCAGGTCCCAAAGTGCTAGGATTATACGTGTGAGCCACCGTGCCTGGCAGTAATTTGTCTAAGGTTACAAAGCTAGTGAAAATCAAGAGTTGGGCGGGCGCGGTGGCTCATGCCTGTAATCCCAGCACTTTGGGAGGCCAAGGAGGGCAGATCACGAGGTCAGGAGATCGAGACCATACTGGCTAACATGGTGAAACCCCGTCTCTACTAAAAATACAAAAAATTAGCCAGGCGTGATGGTGGGCGCTTGTAGTCCCAGCTACTCAGGAGGCTGAGGCAGGAGAATGGCATGAACCCGGGAGGCAGAGCTTGCAGTGAGCCGAGATCGTGCCACTGCACTCTAGCCTGGGCGACAGAGCCAGACTCCAACTCAAAAAAAAAAAAAAAAGAAAATCAAGAGTCAGGATTCACACAAAAATGTGGCACTCTCCAGAGGCCCTGCTCTGCCTCTGTGCTCAATACTTTCTGTGTGAATGAATCCGAAGGACTTGGTGATAGAGCATTTGGTAGGTTTGTGGAAGGGAAGGAGAATGAGGGAAACTTTATGATCTGGAGTTGGATAACATGAGATGGATGATACCATTAACGGAATTCACTGGCATTGCTTTGAAGGGAAAAGGTGATGTAATATGTTTTAAAATGCAGAGTCTTGACATGGTGGCAAGAAGTTGAAAACAAAATATTTTCCTTAGAAATTTATCATTATAAAAATGAACGCATCAGGAATTAAAATGATTTACTAGAGATTTTGCCATGTCATAGCACAAGTTCAAAATGGCTGTGAAATTTTTCTAAATGAATGGTTCCAAAACAAAAATGATCATGGCCAGGCGCAGTGGTTCACGCCTATAATCCCAGCACTTTGGGAGGCCGGGGCGGGTGGATCATTTGAAGTCAGGAGTTCGAGACCAGCCTGTCCCACATGGTGAAACCCCATCTCTACTAAAAATACAAAAATTAGCCAGGTGGTAGTGGTGTACGCCTGTAATCTCAGCTACTCGGGAGGCTGAGGCAGGAGAATCACTTGAGGCTGGGGGGCAGAGGTTGCAGTGAGCCGAGATCATGCCATTGCACTCCAGTCTGGGCAACAGAGTGAGACTCTGTCTCAAAAATAAATAAATAAATAAATGATCATGTAGAGGGGGCTGGAAGCCTCAATATTGGTGTGCAGTGCTTGTACGTGTGCTTTGTAATGTATCAATGTCCTTTGTAATGTAACCAATGAGCTTGAGTTAATGTTATTTAATATGATTATTAATAAATGTCATGGTTGTTGATGTAAGAACCAAAACATCCCAGACATCAGATTATCAATACTTAATTACAGTTCATATAGAAATAGAATATGAGGCTTCAACTTTGCACGATGTAATAGCCTAGCTATTCCAAAACACCCCCCTCCAAACACCTGGCAATGCTGAGTGAAATATGTAACAGCCTTTCAAATGCATAGCTGAGTTTTCGAGAAAGTATGGAAAATCCACAGGACCCAAAACCAAAAACAATGCTCCCAAACTAGAAGAGAAGCCAGCCCTGAAGCTACAGGCTACCTGTAACTAATGGGCACACCCATGGAGCCTTGGTTTTCAGAGCTGAGTAGATGGTGAGGAGCTGGAACTGATATTCTCTGCCAAGCCAGAATCCCAAGGACCTAACCCTAAGTGAAAGAGTAAGCTAGGGAAAAATCAATCTGCTGGCAAATGGAGCTGACAAGGAAATCTGTCTTATCTCAAGCATTGACTGGAATGAATAAAAAAGAGTCTTTCCTAAGAATCTGTCATCATAAGCCTACCCCATTCAGCATCAGAGTTTGAAGTTATTCTCTTTTTCCAAGCAAAGTTCTACACAGACGCTGAATCTGAAGTGCTTCTATGTTGGTAGCACTCCAACGTGCCTGGCATTGGTAAACATAAACCCCATCTGTGGGGCTGTCCTGATCCAGGTCCCCCAGGGTTCTCATACATTAGGATGAGCCACATCGCTCGCAATTAGAAATTACCATAGGGAAGTAGGCCCACGAGTGAGTCAAGTAAAACAAACCATAACAGCATTGAACAACCCTAAGTATTTCATTTAGATTGAACAACACAAAACATAAAAGAAAAATGATTAAAATGTTTTAAAAATAAAACAGGAAACTGAAATGTAAGCAAAGAACTACTACTATTGGAAATAGAAATGAAAAAATCCAAGAGAGTTTAAAATGTCACTGGGTGGAATGAAGAGCAAATTAGTCACAGTTGGAAAAAAAAAGTATTGAACTAGATGATAGATCTGAGGAAATTACCTACCATGCAACAAAGAGATGAAAAGATTAAAAATATGAAAGACAAGTTTAGAGACATAGAAGAGAGAACATAAAGGTCCAAGCTACACATAATTGGGTTTTCAGCTGGGTGCGGTGGCTCACACCTGTAATCCCAGCACTTTGGGAGGCTGAGGTGGGTGGCTCACCTGAGGTCAGGAGTTCATGACCAGCCTGGCCAACACAGTGAAACCCGTCTCTACTAAAAATACAAAAAAATTAGCTGGGTGTGATGGTGCGCGCCTGTAATCCCAGCTACTCAGGAGGCTGAGGCAGGAGAATTGCTTGAGCCCGGGAGGCAGAGGTTGCAGTAAGCCGAGATCACACCATTGCACTCCAGCCTGGGCAACAAGAGCGAAACTCCGTCTAACACAAAACAAAACAAAAAGACAAATAAAAAAAGGGGTTTCAGTAGGAAATGAAAAGAGAGGATAACGAAAGTGGTATCTTCAGAAATAAAGGCTAAACAGTTTCCAAAATTCAACAAAGACATATCCTCAGAAGCTCAACCTTTTCAAAAGACAAGGGTGCTGCCTTCAGGAGGCCTCAGAATCTAGGAAAAGGAGCAAGACTTCATCAATAATACAAGAGCAACGCACTATTGGCACTGACAGCCATGTACAGGTGGGTAATGGGGAGAATGCGATCAACTTTGCCAAGTGCAGAGAGGGGAGGGCAGGAAAGGTGCTTAGGATGCCAGCTGGTTAAATATGAAGTAACTCATTTTATGGTATGCTCCTTGCCTTCATTTTTAAAATAATGATTATCTGTCCATGACTATATATAACATGTTCAGCTTAAAGAACAATTAAAAAATGAGCACCCATGAAATCCCCATGTAGCTTGGGAAAGGGACCATTAACAGCACCTTTGAAGCTCTTGTGTGCCTCTCCCTGACTACATACCCCACCCCACCAAAACCACTCTCCTAACATTGAGATGAAATATTCTCTCGCTTTGATTCATAGCTTTACCACACGCACATATATCTTTAAAAACCATAGTTTTAGGCCTGGCACAGTGGCTCATGCCTGTAATCCCAGCACTTTTGGAGGCCAAAGTGGGTAGATCACTTGAGGTCAGGAGTTCGAGACCAGCCTAGCCAACATGGTGAAACTCTGGTCTACTAAAAATATAAAATATTGGCCGGGCGTGGTGGTGCACACCTGTAATCCCAGCTATTTGGGAGGCTGAGGCAGGAGAATCTCTTGAACCCAGAGGCAAAGGTTGCAGTGAGCCGAGATCATGCCACTGCACTCCAGCCTGGGCAACAGGGCGAGAATCTGTCTCAAAAAACAAAACACAAACCCATAGTTTTACCTAACATGCAGATTTACAGTGGTGAATTAGCACATGTAGGGTCTGGCCCTCTACCTTCCTGACCCAGATACTCAATCTTTTTAGCGTCCTGCTGTTAATCAGCCCAGGGAGGTTGTCTCATGATCATATAATATTCAAGAAATTGAAGTTTAAGCTGGAAAGCCAATTTATTATTTTACATTGAAGTAACGGTCATACAAATTAGATGTTAAGATAGGTTATCTCTCTCTCTCTCTCTCTCTCTCTCTATATATATATATATATATATATATATGTTCCTCCCCTGATATACATGGCCAGCAACTTTTAGTCCAAAAGTTGCTTGGCAAGCGTGGTGTAATTTCTGATCAAACCACTGTAAGTGTTAGATCTCAGGAAGGGTCCCACAGCATGAGTCATTTCAGATACAAATATCTGCCCACAGCCAGCCACACCAGCAGGATCACAGCTCTCAAAAGCTATCTCTCCCACTAAACAGGTAATTTGGCCCAATTTCTGGTTTTCCTAACTGACACAGTGTAGAGTCCACTTTCTTCCTTCTGCCACATACATTCTCCTTTTTTGATCTAGGGACAATTCAGTCTTATTCTAGCCAGGGAGCCATTCTGTCTCCTTAAGACAACTTTGCCCATTTCCGATCTCATCTATTGTGTTTAACTCTCCTTTTCCTTCATTTCCAACTTCCCAGGGGGCATTTATTGCTACCCTCATTGTAGCAACATAAATTCCTCAAACAGAAATCCAGCAATCAAAAAGCTTAAGGAAAAAAAAAAAGTTTTTGATTTGAAAGGTGTCAGGAATGGTTTTCTGGACAAACACCTCACCATTACAACAGCATTCAGCTAACCTTCTTGGCCTCCTTGGCAGGCAGTTTTCCTTTCATACACAAGACAAAACTACATTGGGAAAAAGTGTTCTTTGTGAGCAGGTTCATGGGAACCGAAGTCTGACAAAGCTTTCTTTATGAGCTTCCTTTAGTAGGTCAAAGCTTAACCTTCAGTAGAAACCACTAGCATACCAAATAATTGATCTGAAATACTTTGAAATATTTAAGAAGACCAAATATGAATTCATTCAATTCTTAAGAATGGTTTCACTATTTTCCTCCTTTTACTAACAAAGAACAACTGTTTAATGTTTGAATACTAATACAACTTTTTAATGATCTGGAAGTTAAACAAAGACATCTGCTTTTCTGGAATAATTTTCTTAACTCCGTAGAACAAAACCAAGTAGGGAATTATCCACTGGAGTTGAAGGAAGAAGCCTAAAGCCGGGGACTCTATCATTAGAGAAGACTTGAAGGAGAAAGAGACAAGGCAAATTCCCGGTAAAGGAAACGATTACACTGCCAGCAGAAACTCAGCAGTCAAGACACAGTGGCATTAACACTTTAAAGTGCTCAGACAAAATAACCATATGAAGTGAGGTAGGGATCCAGTTTCATTTTTCTCCGCATTCATAACCAACTGTTCCGCACTATTTACTGAAAAAGACTTCGTCGTATCACCTTTGCAGTGACTCAAATATCCATATATGTGGGTCTTCTGACTTCTCTAATCTGTTCCAATGATCTACGTATCTTTTCGTGTGCTAATACCACACTCCCTTAATTACTAAAGCTTTAGAAGTCTGGTTACCCAATAGCAACTTCTCCCATTTGCTTCCTCTTTTCCACTAGTATGACTATTCCTAGTATCACTAGTATCACTACAATTTCATATACATTTTAAAATCAGCTTATCTTATTTATTTATTTGTTAAGACGGAGACGCTCTGTCACCCAGGCTGGAGTGCAGTGCCATAATCTCGGCTCGCTGCAACCTCTGCCTCCCAGGTTCAAATGATTCTCCTGCCTCAGCCTCCTAAGTAGCTGGGACGACAGGTGTGTGCCACCACACCAGCTAATTTTTGTATTTTTATTTTTTTTTAATTTTTATTTATTTTTTTGAGATGGAGTTTCACTCTTGTCACCCAGGCTGGAGAGCAGTGGCGTGATCTCGGCTCACTGCAGCCTCCACCTCCCGGGTTCAAGTGATTCTCCAGCCTCAATCTCCTGAGTAGCTGGGACTATAGGCACCTACCACCATGCCCAGCTAATTTTTGTATTTTTAGTAGAGATGGGGTTTTACTACACTGGCCAGGCTGCTCTCAAACTCCTGACCCCAAGTGATCCGCCCACCGTGGCCTCCCAAAGTGCTGGGATTACAGGTGTGAGCCACCACAACTAGCCAGCTTGTTTTTTTTTTTTTTTTTTTTTGAGACGGAGTCTCGCTGTGTCTCCCAGGCTGGAGTGCAGTGGCGTGATCTCGGCTCACTGCAAGCTCCGCCTCCCGGGTTCACGCCATTCTCCCGCATCAGCCTCCCAAGTAGCTGGGACTACAGGCGCCCGCCACCACGCCCGGCTAGTTTTTTGTATTTTTAGTAGAGACGAGGTTTCACCATGTTAGCCAGGATAGTCTCGATCTCCTGACCTCGTGATCCACCTGCCTCGGCCTCCCAAAGTACTGGGATTACAGGCTTGAGCCACTATGCCCAGCCTTGTTTTTTTTAAATTAATATTTTTAAAAAAGCCTGTTGGAGTCAGGCACGGTGGCTCACGCCTGTAATCCCAGCACTTTGGGAGGCTGAGGCGGGTGGATCACGAGGTCAGGAGATGGAGACCATCCTGGCTAACATGGTGAAACTCCATCTCTACTAAAAATACAAAAAGTAGCCGGGTGTGGTGGCGGGCGCCTGTGGTCCTAGCTACTCAGGAGGCTGAGGCAGGAGAATGGCGTGAACCCAGGAGGCAGAGCTTGCAGTGAGCTGAGATCCGGCCACTGCACTCCAGCCTGGGTGACAGAGCGAGACTCTGTCTCAAAAAAAAAAAACAAAAAACTGTTGGAATTAAGTTGAACTTAGGTAAATTTAGGGAGAATGGACATCTAATAAAATGTATTTTTTTTCCTAAGAGTCACTGTTAAAAACATTTGAAAGCAAATTTTCCAGCAACCAATGAATGGAAGCAATCCATGCTAAGAAGGACACCAGTGAAGCCCTGTATGGTAATGTTACCAACAAACCAGAACACAGACATCACAGGCTCCTCATCACTGGACCGAAGAGTTACTCCCACAGGGAAAGGCAATGGGAGGCACTGGGCAAATGCACCTTGGCTGCTACGGTGAGACAAAAACTCTCCTTTCTGCACCTCTTTAAAATATGTCTAGAAAATATTAGTCAATGAAATATTTGTAACATTCTGAAGCATGACTTTCCTGAATGCAAAATATCCAAGACGTGTTTCAGGCTCAGGGCCTTTCCCTTCTGTCTTCTTGGAATACAGACAGTCAGCATGGTGTGCTGGTCATGCTCTTTAGGTCTTTGTTCCAACTGTCACCTTCTCCCTGGAATTCTATTTAAAACTGCAACAACCTGGCCGGGCACGGTGGCTCACGCCTAGTAATCCCAGCACTTTGGGAGGCCAAGGCAGGATCACCTGAAGTCAGGAGTTTGAGACCAGCTTGGCCAACATGGAGAAACCCCGTTTCTACTAAAAATTAGCCAGGTGTGGTGGTAGGCACCTGTAATGCCAGCCACTCAGGAGGCTTAGGCAGGAGAATTGCTTGAACCCTGGAGGCGGGGGTTGCAGTGAGCCGAGATGGGCCATTGCCCTCCAGCCTAGGTGACAGAGCGAGACTCCATGTAAAAAAACAAAACAAAACAAAACAAAAAACAAAAAAACTGCAACCACCTTACTTGGCACTCCTTATCCTCTTCTCTGGTTTATTTTCCCCTTGGCACTTCCCCTCATCTTGTTTATTTGTTTATATATCTGGCCGACTTCTTTTACTTTTCTGCTTCTTCCTGTTAGACTGTAAGCTCCAAGAGGGCAGAGACTGCTTATTGTGTTCTTTACTGCAGCTCCACGACCTTTGGGACGGGCACATACTGAGCACTCAGTAAATACTTGTTGAATTAATTCACGGAAGAGGTGCAGAAATGCAAACTATTATAGCATTCCACCACCAGGTATCATGCTGTGGTTTGTGCAAAGACAGCTCAGAAGGCAAATCCATGAAATCTCATTAGCTTGTTGAATACTAAGGAAAAGGGATCATATGTTTAACTTCAAAACAGAACATTAGAAACTCAGGTCAAGTAGTCTTTTTGGTCTATGCTTACACATGTCAGACCCATATATTTAACACATTTTTAACATTTTTGTACTTGTTATTAGCTCCTTGCAACATTTTCTCAGTGCTTTTGGCACTAGGTAGGAAGAATCTGTGTTTCCATCTGCCCTCTCCCACTAACTTCTGTAGAAAAAAACGGTTTCCAAAGCACTATTCTTGAAAACACATGCAAGGCTATATTTACCACAGAGAAGGTCTGCTTTCCTCTTTAGGAAACATAACTTCATTTAAAAACACAATCTTTCAATCATGCCATACATGGATTTGAGCATAAACTTTTTATTTATCTTCCCGTAAAATCTTAGATTTTCCCTAGTTAATCCATCTTTATCTTTTCACGTGGACATTCCAAAGAGACCATGAATCTGTATTCCATTACCCTTGAAATTCACAGACTGCACAGAGGGCCTGCCTCCTCTCACAGGAAGCGAGCACAATGGTTAGGTAATCAGAGATACGTGCCTGGAAGCAGGAATCTTAGAATTTCTTTATCTATAAAAAGTGGGGATTATACCAAATGATTCTAAGACCCAGCCAGCTCTCATGATGAAAATGACAACAACATCATAAATGTTTAATTCACCTCTGGGGTTAAACCACTAATAACTGGCAGCCAAAGCTCAAAACAAATCTTTGTGTTGTTGTGTTTATGTGTGTAATATGTACCAAAAATTTCTAGTAATTCCACAGTAAAGTTTTAAAAACATATAATTCCCTTTCACTCTTCCTCCCTCAGCCCATCCCTTTCTCAATCCCTACCTAGAGTCAAGTAATCATTGTGAAAATTCCTTCATACCTTTTCCTATGTGTTTACATACAGGTATACAGCTTTGTTTCCAAGCTCTAATCTTCTAACTCTAAATTCTACATTCTTGCCAAAAAAAAATTTTATTTCATTTTATTTTTGAGACAGAGCCTCGCTCTGTGGTCCAGGCTGGAGTGCAGTGGCACAATCTCTACTCACCGCAACTTCCGCCTCCTGGGTTCAAGCGACTCTCCAGCCTCAGTCTCCTGAGTAGCTGGGATTACAGGCGTGTGCTACCACGTGCTGCTAATTTTTATATTTTTAGTAGAGATGGGGTTTTGCCATGTTGCTCAGGCTGGTCTCGAACTCCTGAGCTCAAAATGATCTGCCTGCCTCGGACTACCAAAGTGCTGGGATTATAGGCGTGAGCCACCGTGCCTGGACAAGAAGTTTTATTTTATACCTCCCTTGTGATTCTCCACAATTTTAAGTTTGATATTCAATATACAATGGGTATTCAAAACATGCTGTTGATACTCAGGGCCACCAAGTATGGATTTTGGCCCCAGCAAAGTACATTTATTTCCAAATGTTAATACTGTAGATTTTAAAAGTTTTTGTAGGTACACAGTAGGCATATATATTTATGGGTGAAATACATTTAAAGGATAACCAGCTAAAATGTTTTTTTGTTGTCATTGAGGCAGGGCCTCATTGTTGCCCAGGCTAGAGTGCAGTGGCTTGATCTCGGCTCACTACGATCTCGACCTCCTGGGCTCAAGTGATCCTCCCACCTCAGTCTCCTGAGTAGCTGGGACTACAGGCGCACGCCATCACACCTGAATAATTTTTGTATTATTTCATAGAGATGGGGGTCTTGCTGTATTGCCAAGGCTAGTCCTGAACTCCTGAGCTCAAGCTGTCTGTCTGCCTCGGCCTCCCAAAGTGCTGGGATTACAGGTGTGTGCCACCATGCCCGGACTAGCTAAAATCTTTACATGGGATTCTCCCAGAGTCCCCTTCTATGTTGCTGGATCCAGTAATTTGTACCAGCTTCCCTCAATCTCTGGTAGAGCCTGTGGATGCTGTTCCACCACATCACATTCCTTCAGAGCTCACGCGACTCACCATATCTGCTATGGTTTAGATGTGGTTTGTCCTTGCCAAAATTTATGTTGAAGTTTGATCCCCAAAGTGGCAGTGCTAGGAGGTGGGGCCTAGTGGAAGGTGTTTGGGCCATGGGGATAGATCCCTCATGGATAGATTAATGCCCTCCTCGTGGGTGAATGAGTACTCACTCTCCAAGGACTGGATTAGTTTCCAAGACAGCAGGTGGTTAAAAAGAGTCTGGTTTCCTTGCACAAGGATAGCACACAAATTTGTGAAGCACTCCATACTAAAAGAAAAAGAGCCAGGTGCAGTGGCTCATGCCTGTAATCCCAGCACTTCGGGAAGCTGAGGCAGGCGATCACCTGAGGTCAGGAGTTTGAGATCAGCCTGGCCAACACGGTGAAACCCTGTCTCTACTAAAACTACAAAAATTAGCTAGAGGTGGTGGCGCACACCTGTAATCCCAGCCACTCAGAAGGCTGAGGCAGGAGAATTGCTGGAACCCAGGAGGCAGAGATTGCAGTGAGCCGAGATTGCACCATTGCACTCCAGTCAGGGCAACAAGAGTAAAACTCTGTCTCAAAAAAAAAAAAGGAAAGGAAAAGAAAACGAGTCTGGCATCCTTGGTTCCCGTCTTGCTTCCTCTCTTGCCATGTGATCTTTTTTTTTTTTTTTTGAGACAGAGTCTTGCTCTGTTACCCAGGCTGGAATGCAGTGGTGCAATCTCGGCTCACTGCAACCTCTGCCTTCTGGATTCAAGCGATTCTCCTGCCTCAGCCTCCTGAGTAGCTGGGATTACAGGCGCCCGCCACCATGCCTGGCTAATTTTTCTATTCTGGGGAGCAATAAACTTCAACTTTAGTATGTTCTTTTTAATTTGGTGGCTGAAAATATTTAAATACGTATACAGTTTTTCTAAAAGACAATACGGGGCTGGGAGCAGTGACTCACGCCTGTAATCCCAGCACTTTAGGACGCTGAGGCGGGTGGATCACTTGAGATCAGGAGTTTGAATCCAGCCTGGCCAACATGGTAAAACCCTATCTCTACTAAAAATACAAAAATTAGCCGGGCATGGTGGCAGGCGCCTGTAATTTC